>NW_020955929.1:205547-207833 GCF_003031625.1 Empidonax traillii
AGTGAAGAAGGTGAGATTTAAACATCAGGAAAAGAAAAACAGAAACTGAAAAAAAAAAAAAAACACACTAAACCCCAAATAGTTTAGATAAATTAGCTCCTGCAAGAACACTGGCACAAGAACACCACTAACACAAAAGTTAAACCAAACAGAACAGAATAAGTCTCCTAATTTAGCTTCAGTCTATATTTAAACATTTTAATGAGTTAACTGTGGAGTATAACAATATGAAAAATAAATAACCTGCACGATTATGGCAACCATGATATTCCCCGGGATGTGGTGGTGAAAGAAAAAATCCCTTTCACTGGAGTTTTCATTTTTAGGAAAAGCAAGAATTTGTAGATTTTCTCAATGGGCACTCCGCCACTTTTGGAAAAGGAAATTTCAATAGCCAAGTTTTGGCTAGATTTTTTCTTATATAATGCATAATAACAAAACAAAATAGAAGAAAATAGTTTTAACATATTTGGAAGTTTGCAAAACAGGTTTTTAGGAAGACTTTTTTTTTTTTCTCTTCTTGACAGCTTGTGTTCATCACACCAGCTTATGAGGTGAGATTAAATCTTTCATCATGAAAGATTTGCTTAACTTTTCTCTGAAAGCTGAAAATGCTTTACCTATTTCTGAAGAGTGTAAGTTCAGGATGAAACAAGCAGTTTTTGTTTAAAATTTATCTTATGTCTAGTAATTAAATGTTTTGTAGAATTTTTCTATAGTGCCATTGCACAAGTTCTGTAGACTTCCAGGACAGGTTAGAAAGACAAAAGTTCTTGAGAATCATGATATAAAGAATGCTTACATAGTTTCCTGTTTCTGAGTTTTCTGGTGAAATTCTGACTAGAAATGCAGGACTTGAACCTTAAGTCAAAGCTAGTATTTAACTCAACATGTATACAAATGCTTTCCTAAATATATTTTGTTATTTATAGAATGAATTTTATACAGTTAAATTGTTTTATTTGTCTTGTAATCAATAATTTTTAAAATATTTGTTCTATTTTTTTGCAAGATGCAGCATTCTATTATTTTCAATGTTGTTTTGATTTCCTTGACTTGACAACACTAATTGATTTTGTAATTTGTAGATGAATTTGTTCCTCTTTGTTTTCTTTCAGTTTTAATTTTACTTTTCTGAAATTCAGATATGTATGTTGAAATTATTTATGGGGGGAAGGGGTGTGGGGGGGTTTTTCTTCTTTAAATTAAATTAGAAATAGGCTTTTTATTTTAAGTCATGCTTTAGTTACAGTAATTTTAACAAGAGGTACATGAGAAAAGGTACTGTCATGTTCAGAGCAATTGATTGTACATATCATAGGGACATGAACCAGATAAAGAATCAAGCAAAAAAAACCACCTTATTTTTATGCTTTTAAAAATTTTCTTTATAAGATATAATTTTTAAACACTCTGTTCTCACACTATTACTTCTTTATGTGCCTCTCTTTCTAATATATCCATGCATGTCAAGGAAATGCATAAAGATAGAAATTTATGACTTTAAAAGAAAATAGTATTCCAAGATAAAAGCAATAATTCTCTCATACTTATTTATTTAATTTAGTAAACATTAGCAGTGTTTCTTTCAGTGCATTTGTACTTATTTTTCTCTGTGCTTTTTACAAATAATACAATCAGCACAAATAGTATTACCAGGAAAATCACACAATCTCCATGATCTCAAACAATTTTTTTTCACTGTTTTGATGTCACCAGTGTTCTCATAGAGGCTGAAATCCTACAGGTCCTACCTACAAAGATATGCCATTACTGGATGAGAAATATGAACTCTACATTTAGGAATTTGTTACTAGAGCTATGAAACTCTTTCAAGGAAATATCTAGATGATTCATTGGTGTCTTGAAAACTAACAAGTTAGCCCTTTTGTCTGTTACCACCTGAAAAAAAAAATATATAAATATATGTTTGAGCAGATGTACTTCATATTTTACTCATGTATTTTTATCTTCAGTTATTCAGTTAAAAGAAACAGTTATTCAGTTATTCATGTGTTTAATAAAGCTTGTTTCTAGGGAGCCCCTGGTGGTCTAGGGGTAAAGGCGCTGCACTGTCACTGCAGAGACCCGGGTTCGATTCCTGGTCGGGGCCCCTCCCCGGGCAGATGGAGCTCGTTAGCCCTGTAAGGCAATCCATCTACGTCCTGAGGACCTCGCTGCCACCGTCCAAGCTCGCTTGGCCCCGGCAGATGAACCTCAGGATTAAAGGGTGGGCTCAGTTCCGCGCACACTGTGTCTCACCTAAAAAATCCAATGCGCAGGCTG
>NW_020955929.1:208453-209602 GCF_003031625.1 Empidonax traillii
GAGCTCGTTAGCCCTGTAAGGCAATCCATCTACGTCCTGAGGACCTCGCTGCCACCGTCCAAGCTCGCTTGGCCCCGGCAGATGAACCTCAGGATTAAAGGGTGGGCTCAGTTCCGCGCACACTGTGTCTCACCTAAAAAATCCAATGCGCAGGCTGGAAGGTGTAAAGACCTTCCCCAGTTCTTCGTTTCACGAAGACTGGCCATTAAAGCTTGTTTCTGGAAAAACTTGTGATTTTCAACAACCTTCCTGCAATAAATATATATTCTTGAAGTATTTTACAGTAAAATGCTGAAATGCATGCATGATCATGTTGATCAGGAAATATTAATAATTTGAAAATAAGTTTGATCTGTCATTATAATATGGTATGTTTCATCTTTGTTAATGTCCATATTAAAAAATAGATTTTCAAAACATTTCACCTGTTCCAAAAGTGAAACATCTAAGAATAAGTATGTGATTATACTAATCATTTAACAAGCTGTACGGTATGGCTGTAATTTACTACTCAGAATTTAACAAATTGCCTCCTCAAATCAAACATCTGCTACTGTAAGTGACAGTGAATACCAAAAATAGGTATTAGGAAACTCAGCCCATAAAAACATCAAAGAAGCTTGATATACTGTGATGGAGAAAGCATGAGGCTTTATAAAATTATTTTTAAAACCTGGAAAAATTACATATGTTTCTGACTTTAAATAATATTGATCGGAGGATCTTATGCTCAGATTTTCTTCTCGGTTGAGTTGTGAGTTTGTTAGAATTTAATTATCATTTTACCTGCCTGTCATTAATATATATTTTTTAATTATTATAATTTTCAATCAAATTATTTAGCCTTTTCTGCCATTAATGTGGAACAGAATGTGTTTTTTTCTTCTTTTTCCTTTTTTTTCCTCTTTATTTTATTTATTTTTCCTCTTTTCCATGCTACAACTACTTTAGTTCCCACACGTTACAAAGAGAAGGACTTGACATTTAACAAGGGACAGTTTTTGCATTAAAAACAAAAATCTTTTTCTTCTCTGAAAGTCTGCTCAAATCTTGTGAGAATGCAGCTTTTGCCGTGCTTTCCATGTCATAGGCACGATGTATACACTGCTCTTGTAAAAATGAGTCAAGGACAAATGGCCAGCAAATCAA
>NW_020955929.1:209623-212600 GCF_003031625.1 Empidonax traillii
AGTGAAGAAGGTGAGATTTAAACATCAGGAAAAGAAAAACAGAAACTGAAAAAAAAAAAAAAACACACTAAACCCCAAATAGTTTAGATAAATTAGCTCCTGCAAGAACACTGGCACAAGAACACCACTAACACAAAAGTTAAACCAAACAGAACAGAATAAGTCTCCTAATTTAGCTTCAGTCTATATATAAACATTTTAATGAGTTAACTGTGGAGTATAATAATATGAAAAATAAATAACCTGCACGATTATGGCAACCATGATATTCCCCGGGATGTGGTGGTGAAAGAAAAAATCCCTTTCACTGGAGTTTTCATTTTTAGGAAAAGCAAGAATTTGTAGATTCTCTCAATGGGCACTCCGCCACTTTTGGAAAAGGAAATTTCAATAGCCAAGTTTTGGCTAGATTTTTTCTTATATAATGCATAATAACAAAACAAAATAGAAGAAAATAGTTTTAACATATTTGGAAGTTTGCAAAACAGGTTTTTAGGAAGACTTTTTTTTTTTCTCTTCTTGACAGCTTGTGTTCATCACACCAGCTTATGAGGTGAGATTAAATCTTTCATCATGAAAGATTTGCTTAACTTTTCTCTGAAAGCTGAAAATGCTTTACCTATTTCTGAAGAGTGTAAGTTCAGGATGAAACAAGCAGTTTTTGTTTAAAATTTATCTTATGTCTAGTAATTAAATGTTTTGTAGAATTTTTCTATAGTGCCATTGCACAAGTTCTGTAGACTTCCAGGACAGGTTAGAAAGACAAAAGTTCTTGAGAATCATGATATACAGAATGCTCACATAGTTTCCTGTTTCTGAGTTTTCTGGTGAAATTCTGACTAGAAATGCAGGACTTGAACCTTAAGTCAAAGCTAATATTTAACTCAACATGTATACAGTTGCCTTCCTAAATATATTTTGTTATTTATAGAATGAATTTTATACAATTAAATTGTTTTATTTGTCTTGTAATCAATAATTTTTAAAATATTTGTTCTATTTTTTTGCAAGATGCAGCATTCTATTATTTTCAATGTTGTTTTGATTTCCTTGACTTGACAACACTAATTGATTTTGTAATTTGTAGATGAATTTGTTCCTCTCTGTTTTCTTTCAGTTTTAATTTTACTTTTCTGAAATTCAGATATGTATGTTGAAATTATTTATGGGGGGAAGGGGTGTGGGTTTTTTTTTCTTTAAATTAAATTAGAAATAGGCTTTTTATTTTAAGTCATGCTTTAGTTACAGTAATTTTAACAAGAGGTACATGAGAAAAGGTACTGTCATGTTCAGAGCAATTGATTGTACATATCATAGGGACGTGAACCAGATAAAGAATCAAGCAAAAAGAAAAAACACCTTATTTTTATGCTTTTTAAAATTTTCTTTATAAGATATAATTTTTAAACACTCTGTTCTCACACTATTACTTCTTTATGTGCCTCTCTTTCTAATATATCCATGCATGTCAAGGAAATGCATAAAGATAGAAATTTATGACTTTAAAAGAAAATAGTATTCCAAGATAAAAGCAATAATTCTCTCATACTTATTTATTTAATTTAGTAAAGATTAGCAGTGTTTCTTTCAGTGCATTTGTACTTATTTTTCTCTGTGCTTTTTACAAATAATACAATCAGCACAAATAGTATTACCAGGAAAATCACACAATCTCCATGATCTCAAACAATTTTTTTTCACTGTTTTGATGCCACCAGTGTTCTCATAGAGGATGAAATCCTACAGGTTCTACCTACAAAGATATGCCATTACTGGATGAGAAATATGAACTCTACATTTAGGAATTTGTTACTAGAACTACGAAACTCTTTCAAGGAAATATCTAGATGATTCATTGGTGTCTTGAAAACTGACACGTTAGCCCTTTTGTCTGTTACCACCTGAAAAAAAAAATATATATATAAATATATATGTTTGAGCAGATGTACTTCATATTTTACTCATGTATTTTTATCTTCAGTTATTCAGTTAAAAGAAACAGTTATTCAGTTATTCATATGTTTAATAAAGCTTGTTTCTGGAAAAACTTGTGATTTTCAACAACCTTCCTGCAATAAATATATATTCTTGAAGTATTTTACAGTAAAATGCTGAAATGCATGCATGATCATGTTGATCAGGAAATGATTATTAATAATTTGAAAATAAGTTTGATCTGTCATTATAATATGGTATGTTTCAGTTTTGTTAATGTCCGTGTTAAAAAATAGATTTTCAAAACATTTCACCTGTTCCAAAAGTGAAACATCTAAGAATAAGTATGTGATTATACTAATCATTTAACAAGCTGTACGGTATGGCTGTAATTTACTACTCAGAATTTAACAAATTGCCTCCTCAAATCAAACATCTGCTACTGTAAGTGACAGTGAATACCAAAAATAGGTATTAGGAATCTCAGCCCATAAAAACATCAAAGAAGCTTGATATACTGCAATGGAGAAAGCATGAGGCTTTATAAAATTATTTTTAAAACCTGGAAAAATTACATATGTTTCTGACTTTAAATAATATTGATCGGAGAATCTTATGCTTAGATTTTCTTCTCAGTTGGTTGAGTTGTGAGTTTGTTAGAATTTAATTATCATTTTACCTGCCTGTCATTAATACATATTTTTTAATTATTATAATTTTCAATCAAATTATTTAGCCTTTTCTGCCATTAATGTGGAACAGAATGTGTTTTTTTCTTCTTTTTCTTTTTTTTTCCTCTTTATTTTATTTATTTTTCCTCTTTTCCATGCTACAACTACTTTAGTTCCCACATGTTACAAAGAGAAGGACTTGACATTTAACAAGGGACAGTTTTTGCATTAAAAACAAAAATCTTTTTCTTCTCTGAAAGTCTGCTCAAATCTTGTGAGAATGCAGCTTTTGCCGTGCTTTCCATGTCATAGGCACGATGTATACACTGCTCTTGTAAAAATGAGTCAAGGACAAATGGCCAGCAAATCAA
>NW_020955929.1:212906-220806 GCF_003031625.1 Empidonax traillii
GAAGGACTTGACATTTAACAAGGGACAGTTTTTGCATTAAAAACAAAAATCTTTTTCTTCTCTGAAAGTCTGCTCAAATCTTGTGAGAATGCAGCTTTTGCCGTGCTTTCCATGTCATAGGCACGATGTATACACTGCTCTTGTAAAAATGAGTCAAGGACAAATGGCCAGCAAATCAAGCAGTTCAGATTGATTAGCATCCTTGTAGTCAGCATATCAGAGGTTCTGAGCCAAGCTGTGTGCTGCTCCAGATGAGGTTGCTTCACCAACAAAACTGCTGTTCTCATTCCAGATTTGAGTTCAGGAGTGAAGAATTAAATGCAGAGGGTTATAACCTGCAAAATATTACTTATCTCTTTGGGTTTTTTATTGCTGGTACAAGAAGATAGGCTTCATATCGATTATACCATGAAAGATCTCAGGACTAGTCTAGGCTCACTTTGGACAAGAAATGTTTTACCTTGGTGTAACAACTGTCTACCACTGAAATAACTGTTTCCTGCCTTGCTTTACCTTCAGTCCAAGGAATACTACATAGAATCAAGGTCTGACCAAGTAAAATGGTCATAGTGTAGCAAGTGATAGCCTCGATCTCTGTGGAGACTGAGGGATGCTTTTGGACAACTTTTGAACTTTAACTGGATACAAACAACCGAGGAGAAGGCTGGAGAAAATGAGTAAAATAGTCCCAGTTAGATCCAATGAATGAGGATGAAGTAATCCTAATTTCCAACATCAAACTTCTCGTGTAGACTTGGGACATAACACACAGAAGCCGTCACCCTTCTGCTCGAGGAAGGTTACAACATCCGACTTATGAATCAGAGGACACTGGAAGAGTGACAATGAGATTGAAGTAAAAATGCAGATACTAGTACATTTTCCTGTGCATGAATTTTAAACATATTACAGTGACTTTTCTGTATTATTTAGGAGTAAAGTGTTAGTGTAACTGTAGTACTAATCAATTATAATAAATTACAATAAATTATACATTGCTTACATTGTTAATAATTTATTTAGGGTAGCAACAAGTCCCTGATTTCATAGAAGTGATATTCTCTGTTTTGTCTGTAGCAATATTTTGAATATATAGAGGTTAATGCTCCTGAGACAAAATATGTGTAAAGCATGTTGGCCCTACAGGCAAACTTTTTCTGAAGTTACTTTGTTGTACCATTTTATACCTTCCATGAAAGATGAAACTGCTTATGAACTCTGTTTATGGGTGACTAATCACCTTAGTCTCCTGAGTGGCAGGGTGAATTTTCCTTAAATTTTGATTTCTAGCTCATATGAGACAGGGAAAGACAAATATCAGAAATGAAGACAGCAGGACCATCTCTTTCTATAGAAAGATTTTCATCATATTTCATAAGCAAGACAGCACTCTACCTCTCTGATATAATACAAGTAAACTCTGATCAAAAATTTACCATGCGTGCAAGGAGTTATCTCGGATAAATCACAAGCACTGTTGCATTTGCCTTTTTCAATTTGAAAGTTCAGTTTGCAGTATTCACTTTGTCATTTACGAATCGTCTGCCAGTATTCCAGGTATTATCCAAGAGACAATCAGGTAAATAATGAAAATTTTTATTTTCTTAATTTGTATTAATATTTTGTTAATATGAGATAAGACTACAAGAAACCCTAGGTTAACTTAAATTTGATATCTGGACATTTGGTTAGTTATGGATTGTTTTGAACTCTTTCAGAAATGATAGACAGAAGTACCTATGTTCTGATGTTAGCTCAGAAGTTGGTACAGCTCATCAAATAGCTGACCAAGAAAGACATTCTGTGCCTCTCATCTGTTTCAGAAAATGCTATGTGAGTTAAGTGCTCCTCTGTGATCTGTTGAAGACAAGATCAGCACTGTCTTCTACATAAGAGGACTGAGAGATGTTTCAAGAATGTAAACACTATCAAAATGCTGGCAAACTGGAGAAATACTTGCCTTTACATAGACATGGTACAGAGATGGAAGATGAACAAGCCAAACTGAGAGAAAACTAGAAAATATTTCATCTGCAATTTGCAGTGCAGAATTAGAAAGAGACAACCTTCTATAGTGTTGTCTGCTCAAAGGACTCTACGTTTTTCAATCCACTATTTCCACTATTTTTAATCTAAAATTAATCAAGTGACTGAGACTTCAATGTTTGTGGTAGCTCTTGACACTGCATGAACTTTCTGGTGTACCTTTTAGCAGCACACATCACTCTATGATGTCCAGAGAACTTCAGGAGTAAATTCAGCGACTGAGCTTCTACAGGGCCACAATGAATAATTTTGACATTCTTTTATTTTGTTCTAATTATGGTTTTGAGATGAGTTACCATTATACCCATGATTTATATCTACTTCATCTATGCCTGCTAATATGTAGAACATTTGTACAATGTTTTTATTGACTCAGAAATTTTATTACTTCTGGATTTCTTTTTAATTAGATAAGCCTGCATTTTCTTGTAGATTTTCAGAATGTGAAGTAGTACATTCAGTCTCCCACTAAGTGTGGATAAACTTGTTTCCTGAACAGTCTAGGAACTGACTGGAAGAAACTGTTCTGGTTGCAGTTTTATGATTGTATTTCTTCAAGCAGCTGAAGACTTAGATGACTGTAGAACCATTTGCTTTCAACCCTGCTGACAGCATCATGACTAGAGCTAAAATAAAAATTAAAATGGTTACTTACTAAAAATGTTGTTATTGAAAATAATCTTTACTCAACAACTTTGGAATGATCACACTGGAATCAGCACACTTGCCATTTTGTTAATTTTATAAGGAAGCCATTAGTGCTAAAAATAATAAAACTTTCATTTTTATTAATTTAGTTTTTATTGTCCTACATTACTACTAGAATAGTCATCTTTCTTCTTCTTTAAAGCAAAAAGACAGCAAAGTGAAAGCTAGCTTGGAGTGCACATTCACAAAAAAATAAATGGCTTTCCGTATAATGACTTTGGGGCTTTTACCTTATTTTTGAAATGGTAGTAATTTATAAATAATTGTTTGAACAACAATATTAAGAAGATTAATTTTGTTTTAGCACCTATTACCACAGACAGCATAAAAGTGAGTTGTCTTTAGATAGAATTTCACATTTTCTCAGGCCTTTTACTTCTGCAATGCAGTTGGAGCTTTTGGATTTCTGAAAAAAAAAAAAAAGAAATGAGAAAGCATCACAAGTGGCATTCAGTCATCATAATTTTACAAATATGTGGTATGCAGAGTTTTGTTCACATGCTGTGCAACCTTTATGGAGAGTTGTTAGCATAGTATGCTAGAGAAGTATTTGTTGCATTTTTTTGAGATAGCAGCTCTTCTGAGTATGATTGCTAAATGACTTTTCTGTGCTTAGAATGAGAAGGTCTCAGAGTAAATTTATAGATGTTATTCTTGTGGTGGTTAGGTGACAAGTTACCAGAAATGAAAACTGGAGCTTTCCTTTAGGAAAATAAATCAGTGTGTTAACAAATTGCAGATAGCCTCTAGAGAAAATTAGTTACATTATCAAAGAGAAATTACATTAATTTCAGGAGACTCTGATGCTCTTTCTGTCGTTCTCACATGATAATATTTTGTTTAGGCTCTGTAATTGTAGTCACAAAAAGATATAACAAAGGAAATTAGTAATTTTATCTTTATTAATAGAATATAATTTAAATGTGAGTCATAAAATTTAATGAGTTTTGTCATTCCTTAATGACTTGAGTATGTTGGGTGGAATGGAGAGGAGAAGTAAAACTTACGTGTTGAGACAGAAACAGTTTGATAATTGAAAATAATAATAGTGATAATAAAAAGGAAACAAGTGATGCAAAAGGCAATTGCGTGCCACCAGCTGCCCAACTCCAGACCCCCTTTTCTGAATCTATATTGGCCCCCCTTCTGGGTAACTCCCCCCTCTAGTTTATGTACTGGGCAGAATATTCTATGGTGTGAAATATCCCTTTCGTCAGCTTGGGTCACCTATCCCGGTTATGCTCTATCCCACTGGCAGGGCGTGAGGCAAGGGGGAAAAAAAGAAAAAGCAAAAAGGCCTTGATTTAGGATAAACATGATTTAGCAGAAGAGAAAAAATCAGTTTTTTATCAACACCACTTTCATTCCTAATCCGAAATACAGCACTGGAACAGCTACTGAGGAGAAACTAACTCTAGCTAAAACCAGGACAAATATCTCCCGGTGAGTTTTGCAAGTATAACACCAAACTTTCTAAAGACCTGAATTTTCATTGGAAAAGAACCCCAAACAAATAGAACAAAACAAACAAAAATTCTTGACTCCAAACAATCAAAAACCCCTTCCCTAAAAAACCCACAAACAGCTGATATCCAAACAGAATACTTCATAAAATCTAAAATGACATTAGACACCTACAGTTAGCAACAGAATCCTGCTTTCTATCATATTGATCTCTATCACCAACAAATTTTTTTTTACTATGTTTATAAAAATACTGGGCTCATCTCACTGAACACAATGGTCTTTGGGGGCCTTTCCAACTGAGGATATTCTTTGATTCATCTGATTTTAAGCACTGAAAAAATATGCAACCTCTTTAACTGAATACAGTTGTCAACAGAAATAAGCACAGCAGAGGACAATCGACCACATGTAACAATAAATGAGACAAGCACAATGGATCACTCACTGGACTAATTTAGAGCTCTTCTGAAAACCTCTAATAATATAGTCTAAAAATAGACCAGTCTCTCCTCTGACTTCTAACACAGTGAGAATGTCCTCTCAGCATGTCTCACCTTTTTCAAAACCAGTGGGAAACTTCAGCTTCTACAGAAAAGCATTACATTAAGAATTAATAGAGTCACTACTGTTTTCTCAAGACTAGTTTTTTTTACTTAGTACATTTAGAAAATGTTTCTAATGTAAATAATGAGTATTTCCAAAAATAGACAAATAAAGAAACAATTATTAGGAGATCAAATTCCACTTGAAAATGTAGCAGATACCTTTGGTCAGAACCAAGAAATAAGCTAAAATGTCAAAATATTTCATTCTGACAATTTAACGAAGACACATTATTTATTCTAAATTAAATATTCCTAAAGGCACTTTAAAGTCCTATTTTTTTTTAAGAAAAGAGACAAATTTTTTAAGCTACAAAAGTAAATCAAATACCTAATTTCCCTTAAATTCCAGTTTCATCTAAAACCACTTTTTTTTTTTTGTCTTTCCAAGTTAAAAATATTTGTCTTGTGTTACCAGGTCTTGAACTTCTTAAAAAAATGACTTGCATTAGTGTGATCCAACCTCCAGTACTGACAATTGGGTTACAAAAAAGAATGGATATAAATAGCGTAAAATCTAAAGGGATTTACAGAATTTTACTCTCAAAATGAAAACATTGGCACAGATATCCTGTTTTTCCTTTCCTTGTTCAGTTACGCTGTCCTCCACTTTTTAGTTAAATTTGCATAGCCACTGGCTGAAGTCTGGTGGGCCAGTCAGTGTAAAACAAGACTCCAGTAGATCTCTATGTTATCAGAATAGAAAAAAAAAGAAGATTTTCAGAATATTTTTAATAGTTCATTAGTCAGAAAATTATGGTAAAGACTAGTTTATACCTACATAAGAATGTCTTAGAAAATATGTGTTCTTCAGTTTTATTCTTTTGAAGTTAATCTGTGGCCATTTGGCTAACTCCTGAGAAAATCCACAGGACCTGCTAGTAGCACTCTTAGACTCTGGTATCCAGAAAGACTGTGATTACACTAACAGGTTAAATAGCTTTAAAATCTATAGCAAGATTTAATAGTCTTCTAACAACCTTAAAACCTGAGATGAATGCTTTAAATCTGTAATATTATTGTGGTGTTTAAGTACAGAATTCTTGCGTTTTACATCGTGTGTATCTCCGTGTAAGGCT
Source organism: Empidonax traillii (assembly GCF_003031625.1). Classification (NCBI taxonomy): domain Eukaryota; kingdom Metazoa; phylum Chordata; class Aves; order Passeriformes; family Tyrannidae; genus Empidonax; species Empidonax traillii. Next base: position 218,809 of record NW_020955929.1, read on the forward strand.
CTTGTAAAGTCCTGGGAAGGCACATTGCTTGTTCAGTCTGTTTGTGCTCTTATTCATGCAGTGCTCATGAGGGAGTCTGTCCTTGGAGCCTCCCTTACTTAAATAAATAAAGTTACCAAGCTCTCTATTCACCCTGGTCAACCTTTACAGTAATTCTTACTTCAAACATTACTTCCTTATAGAGTGCTGTTGATATTTTATGGACTAGTCCTTGGAGTTTTCTTTGTCTTTAAAACTTAATACTTTTTCTTGGTATCATATCCTAAAGTCAAAATATAAAAGCTGTTTGAGCACAAAGTATTATAGACAGAAATACCCGAGTAAATCTACATTGTTATATAAAGCAACATTGAGTTTGAGTATGGGATCCCAGATTGTCCTTTATCCTTAATTGTTAGGTATCTCCCTTAACTCTATTTTCAGTCATTCTACACAGCTCCCTTCAAGAAAGTCTGGTTGTCAAAAGCCCATACACAGACAGGAGTGTAACAGTTTTGTCTCTTTACATTTTACATAATCCTTCATCACTGTCCCAGTAGCCCTTGCAGTCTCAAAAACTGCAAGAAGCCCCGAGGCAATGCATTGGAGAATAAAACAAAAAACAGTGTACTCCTACTTCAAAAAACACCACTTCATTTCATTCCTCATAATATTTCTGAACCTTTGGTTCTAAATAAAACTATGTTCCTATCTGAGGCATCTCAAGTGGAGCCCTGGGGAAAATGAGGGTCAATATAACATACCCCTCCATGTGCGGGAATGTAAGCTGTTCTGTGCCATTTGGGCAAGACAAACAAACAGTGTGTCTTATTCATTTCCTCTTAGACTAGTGTATAAAATGTCTGAGAATGACCCCAGTAAACTTCCCAGGATGTCTACCAAGTTCCAAATGTGCTTACCACTGTTTGATGTGCATCACCAGTGGCCTTTAAGTCTTGCAGTTATAATCTAGCAGGTGCAAAAAAAGAAGTAAGAGTAAAGAATGTCTTTAATGCAAAATTTAGAGAATGTTCTCTCAAAATTATGTCCTTGAGGTATTATAGTCATGGCAAAGCACTGACCTTGAAACTTCTTACTGCTTCTCGCTGGAAGTAGTGTTGATTATCAGGATAGCACTACTTGATCCAACACTGCAGGCACCAGAGGAAACTCTCACTATACAGTGAGTCTGGTGACCTCACTCAGTGCCTGTCCATATCTTGCAAGGACTTGGAAAAAGCTGAGATGGACAGTCAAAAACTGAATGTATTTCATACTGACTTAGTTTTGGATATTGCATCACAAGGTGAATCCTTTGACTAATACTGAAATCAAACACCCTATAAGGCCACAGCTGTGGGTTACAAAGACTTTGATAAGTGAGTTTTTACAAGTAAAGATAAGGATCTCAGTAACTTTTTAATTTCATCCTTTTTTGTGCTTTTATGTTTTCTGTTATTAACTAATTTTTTCTTAATAAGGAAACTTGTGGGCATATTTATGACAAACTTTTCTGTAATAGATACTACATAACAAGGAATTTGACAATAATGAAAAAATACTGTTGTTGTTGCCATAACTGCAAAGAAAGCTTGAAACCTCCACTGTTTCTTAGCATATTTTTAAAACTCCAACTATAAATAATACCTACTGAACTTTTACTTCTGTTTAAGTTTTTTCTGGTGCAACAGGTAATCACAGCACACAAAGTATTACCCAAAATCAAATCACTTTGCTAGTTTACTTTCATCTTCAACCTTCTGAAGAGCTACCTGAACTAATATATGCAACCTTTGGCTTAGTTAAGCAAAATGTCTCTGCTATTTTTTTTTTTCTGTCATCAACACTATCAAAGGATTAGTTCTGTTACATGTGGTATTGTTTGTAGTCATCCACTATGGCAAAAGAAAGCATAAAAAAGAGAAACAACAACAACAACCCCTCCCCACCGTCCAAATCTGCTTTGATTTCTTTTTATGTCCCACAGCAGTATCTTTAATTAAATTCCTAACAATAAGA
>NW_020955929.1:222482-262840 GCF_003031625.1 Empidonax traillii
CAGTGTAGTGGTCAGCGGTGTAGTTTGATAGACAATATTAACCTGACATCCTTTGATTAAAACAGAATCCTTAATTAGGATGTAACCTGTGACAGAAATTAGATATCTCTGTCACTGACATCTGGTTTTACATGTTTGAACATAAACATTAATTCTAATACAATGCTGTCATTTTCTTTTACTTATTTTAGCTATTGCAGTTCTGTGCATTTGTTGTACAAAGAACTCCACCTCGTTCTAATGAATATTGAAAGGGTTACAGACTGCTATCCTATATACACATTATGTATCAACTCAGTTCATCACCAAGAATCTTAGGAATTACAAAAATTTCTTAATGTTTTTTCACATTAAATATCCATGTTATATCTCAATTCATGTTGACGGATTTCAGGCAGAATAAGAATTTTCACTTAAATGCATTACTATCTGGAACAAATAGAAATCTGTATTTACAATATCCCTTAATTCTTGATAGAGTTCATTCATTTCTAAAATGTAAAATGTGATGCAGCTGAATGTGTTTGAAGCATAAACCAGCTTATGACATCATCATTATTCTGTCAGAAACAACACATTGCTAGCTGTAAAAGCCAGGGAGTTTGTAATTTTTCATTCCCCAAAGGGTATGCATATCAATTTCATACATATTTTATCTCAAGGTCTTTTGTTTTTATATTGGAAGTGGCAAAGTACAGAAGATTAGAGCTTTTAGAAATTATATCATGATTTGGTATATTAATAGTTCCGCCTCTTCCAAGCTCCTATTCTGAATGTTTTTCTTCCTTATATTAACATAAAGGTGCTGTATTTTTATCAGACACTCCTGCTGCATTCTATACAGATGCTGACATTACTGAGGCTGTCAGGTAATAAATGTTACCTTGTGATTTCCATTTTTCTGAAGCTGTAGATCCTTAACAGGTTTCTTTATTCCAGAACAAAAGATGCTCTTACAAGTGTCTTAAAAAAGTTCAAAGTGACTAAATGCAGTCAAAACTACTATCTACTTAAGGCAGTTACCCAAAGACTAGTGAAAATTCATACTTGAAGACAAGTGAATTTTAAAAGTTGAAAAAAGTGTAATGGAAATTTCAGAAGGGATTCTTTACAATTGGCTCTAATAATCACAAGTGTTCATTAAAGTCTAAAAGCAAAGCACTGACAAGGAATTGGTTATTACATTCCACTAAATACTCTGAAAACTGTAATTTATGAGTTTTATGTCTAGGTGACAATAACTTTTACCTAGGTATTATGAATCTCTGTATTTTGAGTTAGCTTTCAAAAATTCACAGAACTAAAAACATTATTTGTAGCATTTGTTAAAAACAGTATTTGTGATACCTTTTGGAGGAACAACCCAACGGGACATAAGCAATCCAAGGGGTCCCTGGAGTGCTTTGATGATAACTTTCTCCTCCAAGTGATAGAGAAACCAATGAGAAGAAGTGTTCTGCTGGAGCTCACACTCACCAACAAGGAGAGAATCATTGGAAATGTGAAGATCAAAGGCAGACTTGGATACAGTGACCATGAGGTGGTGTTCATGATACCAAGGGCAGGGAGGAGAGTGAAAAGCATGCTCAGAACCCTGAAACTCAGAGAGCAGACTTTGGCACCTCAAAATATCTGCTTGGAAAATCCTATAGGATAAGGCCCTGGAGAGATGAGGGGTCCATGAAAGCTAATACATACTTATCGGCAGTAAATAGAAGGACTGGGGGTCTTGATGGATAACAATTAAACAGGAGCCACCAATAAATCCTTGAATGAAAAAAAAAAGATAATGTTGTTCAGGGAATTAAGAGGAGGCTGGTGAAAATGATTCTTCCTTCAGCACAGGTAATCCTGTGTCCAGTTCTGGGCTTCTCAGTACAGGGGAGGTGTGGGCATACTGGAAAGAGTTCAATTAAGAGGCACAAAGATGATGAAGGGACTGGAGGATCTGTCTTTTAAGGAAAGTTTGAGAGAGATAGGACTGTATGGCATACGCAAGACAAGGCTCAGGCGAGTTTTATCAATGTATAGGGTGCAAAGGGGACAGAGGCTCTGTTTTAGTGGTGCCCAGTGACAGGATCAGAGGCAGTAATCAGAGGCAAGATAGGAGGCTTCCGTTGATTATCAGGAAACACTTTTTTACCATGAGGGTGACTGATCATTGGAACAGGTTGCCTGGAGTTGTTGTGGAGCTTCCATCCTTGGCAATATTCAAAAGCTGGACACAGTGCTGGGTAACTGGCTCTAGGCGTCTTTGATGAGCAGGTAGGTTGGACTAGATGATCTCTAGGGGTCCCTTCCAGCCTTAATCACTCTGTGATTCTATGACTCCATGACTGTGTCTGAAAAATAGAAGCACTGATATTGGAATGACTTACACTATATATTAGTAAATTATTATAACACTCTAATCTGCTTTAAAAGAAATTTTGGGGGTTTGCTTATACAGAAGAAAATAATTTTGCTTCTCATTCAATTAGAAACATTAATAAATATTTTAGCTTCCTTTGTGGGAAAAGATATGTGGTTTTACTAACATTGTCAGATTTCTCTTGACAATATCCTTGGGAATGGATTTTCTTTATAGAAATTATCCTTAACATTGATTCTCTCAGCCTTTTCTCTGTAGCAGTTTGTTTGTTGCTATGAGGTAATGAGCAAAGAACATACCACTGCATCATCACAGCCTTGCAACTGTATGAGAAGTTGCTGAATAGATACAAAGCTTTAAATCCCCATCCCGAGGAGTTACCATATAAAGATGTGCTAGTGTGTTAGTGTGAGACTAAGCATCTTTGCACTACACACCACCTTTCAGTCATGTATTCAAAGAAGGAAAGACCAGAGTTAAAGTTTCTGCCATATAATCTGGTTCCAGGAATACATGCTCACACCACATGTCAGCCAGCAGTGAAGGTCTTAGATGTTGATAATTTTAGGTGTACATCACACATGTAAGCAAAGAACTAACTGTGTATTAACCTTATACCATCACTGAAAGTGAGTCACTCCAGAGGGTGATTTACTGCACAACTTCAATTTTTGTTCCACTGTGAGGGAAAGCTTAGGACAAGAAGACATAACCTCAAGCTATGCTGGAGGATATTCAGGTTGTGCATCAGGAAGAATTTCTTCACTGAAAGGGTCATCAGGCATTGGAAATGACTGCTTAGGGAGGTTATGAAATCACTGACCCTGGAGGTGTTCAGAAACAACTGGATGTGGCACTTACTGCTGTGGTCTAGTTGACATGGTGGTGATCAGTCGAAGGTAGGACTTGTTGATTTTGGAGGTATTTTCCAACCTTAATGATTCTATGATTCTGTAAGTCCCTCAAGCTTAAGACATCAAACATAAACAGTGTAAATTTGTATCAAGAAGAAACCTGCTATCACACTGGATCACTAAATCAGCATTCTATTGCCCTGAAGAGAAGCGTTTCTTCTATCCAGTAGAATATAAAAATCAAAAGGTCATGTTTAGATTCTGATGTAAACAAAAGCCTTCATCAATAATTTAGTTTGTGTCCCTCATTCTGAAGCACTTGTATGTGCCTGATATTCTTAATTAAATTTCACACAGGACAAAGGTCATATGAGGTATGATTTGTGGTAGTTGTCATCCTATAAGACCGGCTTGAATAATCAAGTTACAGCAAAGTACTTGCTTTTAATGCATTTACTAGTCTGTAAGTTTAAATAGTGTTTTAACTGATCCACAATATGCCACCAAGGTAATACCATTAGTTTTTCTTGGTTGCCTGTTATTAGTATCCTGTTTGTTATAGAGAAGAGAAATAATTGGAAAGAAGGCTGCTTTGCCTTGATATTCAGGTGTTTACTAATATCATGAGCAGTCAGTGTCTCAGATGTTTTAATTTACTGTAGGAGTTGACTTCTACTCTGACATATTATTTCCTAGATAGTTTTCTTTTTTGAGGTGCTCACCTTAAAACATATATATGGATTATGACTTGATTAGTTACCCAGTTACTTGGGTTTCTCTCATCTTAAAACTATGGTTCATTTGCTTAGGATGCATGATTTGTAAGTAAAGGCACATGCTACACAAGTTTTCTTCACAGAACTATATACCCACTGCATATTCAAAAAATATGCAGCATTCGAAGACTATGTGCTCTTGCAATCTACTTTGGCATGATCATGTAGAGACAAAAATAAAAAGACCCAAACAATAAAGGTGATGTGAATAAACTCTTAAAATGTTTAACAGACTCTTTGAATAGCTTTCATTTCACACAAGAAATGCAAGTGGCACATGCAATAACACCATTATAAATTTGTTAAACAAAAGAGAAATGAGTGCAAAATATCAAGTGTTGCAATATACTAAAATAAATTGGTTATGAAATCTGTGAAAAGGCCTCAAGGCATTTATCTCTGTGAGAATCTCAGCCAAAACGTTTGAGGAACCCTCCATTCAGTTCCTCTTTATATAACAAACACAAATTGCTTGCCATCATCACCTTTCACAGATGATTACCATCTATCATTTCTTATTTGTCATTTTTACCAGCTCCCCATTTTCCTATGGTGCTGAATATCTAGTGCTTAAATTTTGTGTCATGATACCCCTATGATTACATCTATGTCATCTGTTACAATTTAGAGTGTGTCCTTAACTTTGAGCAAAAGGCTAATTAATTGTTTGAACTTTTTCATCCTAAGTTTTTTTTTTTAATAACTGGACTTCACTACTCTTATTAAATAAAACATCAAGTAGTCTTTGCTGGGACTGTTGAACATGCTGTGAAAATACTTTCTTGGAACAAGCTCCATGTAACTTTTCTGAACCAATTTTTTGAAGATAATATTCCTCTTGCAGTTATTGGGGTATTTTCTTCTAATTCACAACTACCTGCTTGAGATTTAATTATGAAAGTACTTTCAATGGAAACATTAGTGTTACTTTGTACTCTCTTTAGTAAGCATTGGGATTTATCTTTATTACTGGGATTGTCAGTTACAATATTGGAACTTGGGACAAAGTTTTTTCTTCTAGAAAGAGGTAATTGAACTTTCAGAAAACGTTGAAATACAAGTTTTCCTTCAAAAGGCTTGAAAGAGCTTGTATACAAGGTTACATTTTAAAGAATCTTTGATCATCAAAAATAATTTGAGACAGATTTTGCTTTGAAAGACTGCAGTCTTGACCAGTAATATGTAAAAAAATAAAGGTTTTAAAAATAACAATCTCCTGAAACAAAACAAAATAAAACCCAAAGCAAAGCAAAACAACAACAACCAAACAAATAACCACCAAAAAAACCCACCCTAAACAAATCAACCAAAGAAAACCCCCTCACAAATCAAAACAAAGTATGACTGAGGAGGAGAAACACAAAGAAAATTCTAGCTAGAGACTAATAAGATTATGGGATGAATTTTCTATGAGAATATACACACTAAACAATCATGGCATTAAGATGACACAGCAACATGAAGAGAAATTTACAAGAACAACATGCCTAATAGAGTCAAGGAGATATGAAAGCTACTTTATAAAGTCGTTTACCATTTTGTGTATCAAAATTCAAAGATCAATTCAAACTGGGGAAAGAACACAGGAGGGATCCTTGGACGATTAGGAGTCTGAAGAGACTTCATTTTATGTAGAAAGAAAGAGCTTGAATGGTTTATCCTGGCAAAAAGAATACTGAAAAGATAGACAATCTCTATAAATATACTATGGAAAATGGTATAGAAAGATAACTTGTTAATAGAGACAATATGGACTCAAACCCTAATGCATATAAAATAGAATTAAGTACATTTAGGCTACAAAATTAACAAAATATTCTAACCATCTGGGCAGGGAAGTATAGGAATAGACTTGAATTCAGACTCATGGAGGAAAGTCACTGAACATATTAAAACCACTTTAAAAGCCACTACTCTCATCACTCTGCAAAACAGTTCATTCCTGTTATTGAAAAAAGTATGAAATGTGGCACCCTGCAACACCAGACAGTTTAATGACCTGAGGCATCCTTTCTAAGCCTAGATTCCCTTCAATTCACTAGTGTACATGGTGAGACTTCAGGCATTGGTATGGATTTGATGGCCACCTAAACACTCAGGATGGGGAAAAACATAACTAGTCCATAACCTCTCATATATCAAGTACTTAATAGGGGTCAGTAAAATGTTATGTATTTTCCACAATATACAGAATAACTAAGGATAATTGTTTCTCTTAAATCTAGAGAATGTTCCTGTCAGAACACAACTAAATCTCTATTTATCTTGTGTCTTACATTTAAAAAGGACCAAATGTGTTCACTTGTATAAGACTCATCCCAAACACCAATAAACAAACTCATTATCTCAAAAGGGTTCCCCAGGAAAGTCTACTAAAAGTAACCACAAGTACATTTGATTTTAAAAATGAAAATATTTTATTCCTGCTTTATTTGGGAATGTTGATTACAGAGCTAATTGGTCCCATATTGTTATAAGTCTCTAAATAGGATTTAATTGTAAAACTTTTGCAAATTTGAGCAACAAAAATGTTTCCATAGGTGCTGAGTACACAACGAAAATGACAGAGATGCTGAAGTTTTATTATGAGGTGAGTCACAATCCATATAACACTGCAGAATCCTAAATATTGTAGGGTTTTTTATTTTTCAATCATGCCTTGGGTTTTTTGGTTTTGATTTTGTTTGTTATTTTTAGGGCTTTGGAGTGTTGGGGTTTTTTTGGGGGGGAGGGTGGGGTTGTTTTTTTTTCCAGTTTCAGGACCAACAAAACTTCTGTTTAGATACTAGGATAAAAAAATCACAATGAAAGTAGTCAAACACTGAAACAAGTTGCCCAAAGAGACTGTGAGATATCCATTGCTGGATATGCTGAAGACTTGATTGTGTATAGTTGATTAACCTGACTGAGCTTTGAAACTCAATCTTTGATATTGTGCTTACTTTGAGCTAAGAACTGGACTGGATGACCTAGAATGGTTCCTGTAAAATAATTTTTTTCCATTGTCCATTTATATATAGAAATAATTACACCTGTATCTGAACAGTGCCTGAAAACATCGTGAAACAACAGTGCTTGTTGTAGCTTTAACCAGTTTGAAAAGGAATGTAATCGCTGAGTATGATTTCAGAGATCTATAAGAAATAATTGGTTACATCAGGCACAGTTGGGGTGGAAACATTGTAACTTTGTTAAATTAACTGTATTTGCAGAAACAAACAAATATATTTTTCTTTGTGTCAGGTCTAAAACAGAAGCATCAAACATGAAATAATTATTTTTGTAGGAACAACATATTTCAGTTGCCTTAGTCTCTCCTCATAGCCACTGAAGTGTTGATCAACTTGGGCGAGCCTGGAGGAGGCCATGAGAATGGTCAGAATGGCAGCATTTGCCCTGTGAGAAAGCCTAAAGCACTGCACTTTGTTCAGCATTAATAAGAGACACCTGAGAGGGAGCAAGGGCCTCGCTTGTATCTGTGGAGATGTCATAAAGGAGATGGAGCTAGGTTGGTACAGAGGAATTCAAATTGTAACTTCTAGCTGTGGTAACCCATAACCAAAGAATGATTTGACATGGAGGGCAAGGAAATGTAACTGCAGAAGGGGTTAAACTGGCTGAAGAAGGAATGCCAGAGACAGAATGACTGTTTTCCCTTGGTGATGAGATAAGCAGTTGCAGCCTTGTCTTATGGCAGCCTTGGAATTATGTGAACCCTCAAGGGCCAGCTTTCAGCAGTGGAGCTGGTGCTGGGGGATGGACGCAATGGCAGGCTAAAGTACCTCATTCTAACCCTCATATGATTGGTTCTAATGCAAGTATCTGAAAGGAATCAATCAGCTTGGGATGTATTTTTGCTGACTCTTTCTGGAACTCTGTCCAGTGCTAAATTCAATCCACTACAGCATTGTTCTTCCCTCTTTTTTTTTTTTTTTTTTTTTAAATGTATTTAAGCACAAACATGTATTTATTTTACCTCAAGGAATAAAAATAATAATAATAATAAAAAAAAATTCCAGTAAGTGGGATTCTGTTTACTGTAAGGTGTAAACAGAAATAAGAGAGTTTCAGACTGGAAATGAAGAGAAACGTCTTCCCACGGGGTTGGTCAGGCAGTGTAGGAGGCTGTCCGGAGATCTGTGCAACCTCTGTTCTTAGAGGTTTTTCAGATCCATCTGGACATGGACAGCCTGGACATCTTGGTCTGACCTCAGAAATGAGCTTGCTTTGAGCAAGAAGTTGGGCTACAGATATCCTGATGTCCCTTCCAGCCTGAATTATCCTTGAAATACACTTTCCTGGGTTTTAGGAATGATGAACTAACAAGTAAAACTTGCACCTCACCTATAATAATGGGAGTCTGGATGCTCTACACCAAAATAAATTTGATTCTTAATATTGGCTGCACAAGCCATATATGTGTTCTCCAGATAATTGTTTGTAATTGCTACGCATTAGGTAGGAAATACAAGTCAACTACTCTAACTTCCAGAGTCTTTCAGCTGTAGTTTTTATATGAATCAAGGACTGACCAAAGATCCTGAATGATTTTAAAAGAGGTCTGCTGTATGGATTGAGTATCTCAACTATAAGAAGAAAGTGAAGGCAGCCAGAATTTATCATTCTATGTATGAGGGAAAAGGAAAATATTTTATTCAAATGTACTATGAATAAGAGTATCTTTCCTGGGTATTTGTTTGTTTTATATCATTTTTTCATAGTTTATTGTTTGAACTGGTATGAAAGAACAATCTAATATAGTTCACTATTGTGTGATGCTTTCATCTAGAAATGCTGGTTTTTCTGAAAAAATGTAAAAAACCCCAAAACAACAAAAAAAGAAAAAACTACTCAAAATCTAACAAAAGCAAACCATATCAAAAAAAGTATAATATTATAACAGAATTATGTATACCATTAAATCTCAGTTCATCTAGAACTTTAGAAGGGTCCAGTACTTAGCAGATGTATGGTACTGTATTCACAATTCTCGTTTGTTTACTGTGTAGCACATTTAATCCTTTAAAGATTCTTAAATTCAGATAAGTTTTTATGTGTTATATACTCTATTTTAAATAATATCACAGATGAATTTGAAAGCTGTAGTAAATCTAATATAGAACAAAGCCTAAAATTAGTTAGTTTTAGACTCAATTTATATATTTTGAAAGTATGGCTAATTTATTTGTTCACATCTTATTTCAGAATCTGCCTTGAGTGTTGACACAAAATTCATGACATGAATATGTTGTGAAGCTGTTTTAATATGATGTTAAAAATAGAATTGTGCAGCTTATTTGCGTGATAACTAGAAATAGGATCAAACTCAAATGAGGTAGCAAACAGTAAATGAGAAGTGAAATAAATCCTATATAGATAGCATATAGAAGCACTAACTATATTCTGTACTCATTCAATGCCACTAATTTGGCCTACTCGTAAGTTGGTTATGGTGTGCCAGACAGCTGAGGCAGCCAACTGAGCGTGTATTTCACTCTCTGTTAATCCAAGGCCCAGAAATTTCTGCAAATCCACTTTCAGCTGTTTTCTCTGTTATGAGTTCATCTGTCTTTTACAACTGGCAAAGACCAGGGCAGTCATATTTAATACTTGAGCTTTGATTAAAATTACATATAACTAATCATGGAAGAATGGCAACCTATAATAGCAGTAGTATCGATTTTTACAGCCATGGTAAAGTATTCTGCTCACGGCTTATTGTTTTTCCCCTAAAACCAGAGTTTTTTCAAAGAATATGTCAATTAGATATCTGAACACAATTGCTCCCTAAAACAGCATTTCTGTTCAGGTTTTTATAATGAATGTAATACTAAGGTTAGAAAATAACTTTTATACAGCTTTAGATAGACTTTAGAACCCTACTCCGAGCATTCTATATGCTAACTTTGAGAGTAACAGGCTTTATAAAACAAACAATATTTAGGCCTGAGTTAGTTTGTTCTCAGCTGAACCCACTAGAAATTCATATTCTTAATGGGTAACTCTGCAAGCAGTCCAAGTTAGTTCTTGTAATAGTCATTACATAAGTATATCGTGAGATGTAATTAAAGGATAGAGGTAATATCTAATGAACTGTTTACTATACCTAGAATTTCTCTTTGAAAAGGAAACATGAAATAAAAGCGGAAACAATCGTGTATTAAAATGTCAAAATCTTGCTATTGAAACCATGTAAATTACAAATTCCTTCCTTCCTTCCTTTCTCCCTCCCTCCTTTCTTCCTTCTCTCTTTCCTTCCTTTGATGTTTAATCAAAGCAGACTTATAGAGGACAATGGAAACTGCATTTTTGTATTTCTTGACTGCTTGTACAGTGCTTATAAATCCATTGATACAGCATGATCCTCTTTGTTGTTGATTTTTTCCTTCTCTGACAGCAAGTTATACAAACCTAGTCAGAAAGAGGACAGCTTAACTGCTATCAAAGTAAGCCCCAGTATTGTCAGGACTTAGATGCCTATGACCATCCCTAAAAGCAGACATTTAAACATCCATGTGAAGTTTGTCTAATCTAAGTGTCAATCTATTTTAATATTTATGTTGGAACTATTCATGTTACATTCCTTATAAAGTCAATTAAAGAGATACAAATAAATGTTCAGAAAAAATATTTCATCTTACTGTAGATCTATTAATTAGTTAATAGTTGTATTTCAGATTCCTCTGATCTATTTTATTTTTTAATTTAAGGATGAGGGATTTAAATTCTGGAAGTACTTGTTCTTTTATGATAATTTATAAAGAAGTCTAGAATTACTGACTCTGCAACAAGCCAACAGCAAAATTTGTAAGCACTGTGAACTGGGAATAAAATTCTGTGACAAGAAAAGTAGACAGTTAAAGTTCTTTGCTTGGGCAACAACTGAACAAGGACTTTAGCAACTAAGAGCATAAAGAGATGGGCATATAAATTCAGATAGTGAAGTCCTTTGTGGGTAAATTTTTCTGACTTTAGAAAGTCAAAGCTCCTTTGAGTAACCTCTTTAACCTCTTAGGTATACTCTTTGATTTAAACAGTTTTTTAGTGTCTCACCACAGTCTTCTCTCCTTCTACTTCCTTTTTTTTTTTTTTCCTTTTTAAACCCTGTTTTCTTGAAATTTAAAGATGCCTCTAAGATAAAAGACAATTATTTTAAAAATAGACTACAAAATCAATAAATGAGAATATATTACATTTACCTTTCACACAGTATATGCTATGATTTTTAGTTATATTTCCCTTCTTTTAAGTACAAAGGAATTAGTAGTTGTAAGAAAAAGACCTAGAAGGAGTGGTTCATTCCATCTTAATCTAAGTGTCTAAAACTGGTTAGCTGAATTACACTTAAAACACCTATGTTCCTTTATTTGACATCAAGATAGCTTAAAAAGAAACTATTTTTGATGACATGAACAGTGAGCAACAAGCAAAAATCAACAAACAGAACATATCAAAGAAAATCTTTTATTTTCAATCTACATTAATCTTGAAATAACTGCAGGGGAATTATTAAGATACACATGCCAAATTGCATGCTGATAAAGCAGAAAGACATTCAAAGTGAATTTGAATTAAGGCTTAGCAGAGCTGAAATAAATAGGCTTCTTTTTTTGTAAGGTTAAAATATATCTTTATAAATGAGTAAGACTTCTATTCAGTACTTTCATTATGGGTTTCTTCTTTCAGACGCAGTTTGTCCTATTGCCCTTATCTAAGAAATGTATTATTGGCTCTTGGTTCATTATCTACATACCAATTAATTCCTTTTTTGCTTCATTTATCCTTTTTTCCTCTTGACTTCTGCCTCAGAAAATTATCTCTTCTGTGGAGAACAGGTGAACAGTCAGTGAAAAAGAATTGGCTTTGGTAACTAATGAAATTGTAAGATTATGTTGTCTGAAATTCTATAAAGCATTGCAGACACTATCTTCCCTTTTAAAGTAAAACTTACCATTTTTTCTGCATTGTCAACCTACACAGGATAGAGGTCAGAGATCATTAGATTGTTTTGATGTTAAGCCTCAAATGGATTAAAAAACTGTGCTTCATCTATACCACTGGCATCCAATCATATTTAAATTAAACTGTTGTCATCCTGATTTTGATTACTTAATGTAGGATGACATGCTGTAATTATTCATTACTGAAGCACATGATATGCCAATAATGTCTAAGATATGTAATTACCAAAGTGTTTTTGATTTTTTAAAATTATTTTTATGTGAGTGAATGTATCAACTAAATTCATACAATTATATGGATTTGGGACTGAATATTTAAATGTTTTTTATGGCTTCATGAAAGCCATCTAACTAAATTGCTTTTAGTAAAATTTAAAATCCTGGCAAAATTAACCCTATTGTTATTATTTCTATATCACAACCAAAGGATAATAACAAAACAACCAGACATTTTTTGTCTCTATGATTATTTAAAAACATCACAAAGATCAGATAGTCCAATACCTTGCTTTTTCACATAATAATCCCAGCACTGTTTCTCAGCAGTTCATCCAGATTTATTTCATCTGCTTTTCTGAAATATTCCTTACAGGATTCTTTCAGAGAACTTAACAAAAAGAATGGAATGTTCCTTAGCATGCTCCTAAAAAGGAATGGCTGCCTGTAGATTGCACAGTTCTCTCAATTGACTTTTAACAGATCTCTGGTATTTAATCCAAACAAAGTTCCCTAGTCAGGTGACAATAATTTACAAGTTAATTAGATGTTAATATATATATAACCCACCATCAGCAAGTAAAGAAATAAACTACTGAGCTTTTTCAGTTTGTAAAGGAAAGGTGTTAGTCTAGAAGCAGAATCTGTAAAGTAGCTAAGTTCATTGGTTTTCATCAGCAGATTTATCTTGTTCAGGAATAGGATCAATCACCTCAATATACTGACTTTTATATAGTATCCTCATGCTTTGTTGAGCCATAAACCATCAAAACAATGGAAGTCCATCTTGTTTTCTAGGAACATGTTTCATTTGAGTCATGCTGAGAAGAGCCCCAAATTATCTATCCTTGAATGTAATTTAAAGAAAACCACCACCAAACAAAAAATCCCCAGATGAGATTTGAAGGGATTATATATATTGAATTCTATATACTATAGTTCTAAAATCAGCTGGAAATCGATTACATTCCTTTAAATTCCTGTCTTTTTTTTTTTTTTTCTAGTTTAATTTTTAGATTTTATTCTACTGCCAATAAACACGTTTTGGAGAACACTGTAAAGATATAGGAGGGTAATGGTGGTTTATTCCTAGAAACAGTGCATATTCAAGTTCTAAATCATTTACTAATCATTTACTAATATTAAATATAAGACAAGCATCTGAAAATACATCTAGTTTAGACTAAGTGGCAAGTAAAAAAGGAAAATTAGACAAACCCTGTAAAGCTTCCAGCTGTGACAGCTACTTATATTACTGGTGTAACATTGTCAAAAATATTCGCTATAATAGTACCTTCCAGATATAACAGCTAAAATAGTGAGAATTTGTCTTAATTTACTAGACAAATAACTAGATATGCAAAGCATCAAACCCATAATATTTTCAAACATATTCAATCCAATACTAGGTCAGCACATAATACCAGGGTCCCATAATCATTTGAATTGAAATAATAATCAAACGTAAATCTTCAACAGAGTTAAAATGTTACTTTCCTGTATCATATAGCACCATTCTTTCTATTCTGACCATCTTTTTCATCTCTTCGAGCTCTTTAAGAGGTCAGTTCTCTCTTCCATGACTCTCAAATCTTCCTTTGTTCTTTTATAAAAACTAGTGAATTAATTTGCATTAGTGCACTCAAATTACGTTGAAAATTATCCACTATACTCATGCAAGGTTTTTAGTTTATGACTGAAGGAGCAGGGAAAATGGTCTCAAAGCAATGAATGAATATGGTTCCTATCTATCTACCTCACATAAGACAAATGTAATCGTGTTTATTTTCTCAAAGGACCTGCTTCTTGATCAGCAAAGGACATATATATATTATTTTAGACTCTCCAAATCATACACAGTATCCCAAGGTAGTGAAGAACTTTGTTTTTTCCATTGCTGAATAACAATAACACAAATATTAAATCTTGAATTGAAAATTTCACTGTATGTCTCAAAATATTTTTTTTAATACATTGTGGAGGTGGGAAGGAAATGAAAATGGAGATTATGGGCATGAAAAATGTCAAATATCCAGGTTGTTGATTTTCACTTTACTTCATTGCAGAAGTCTTCAGTACTTCATCCCTTTTCAAATTATAGACATCAGCTCTATCAAACACTGTTGTTAGGGACTTCATAAAGGAAGAATTGGATGTAGTTATGGAATACTTATTTCAAAATTATTTCCCATAAAACAATGCATCAAAAAGGGAAGAAAATCAGCAGATACAAACACATTTTGCCAAGAATCACATTAAAAAATGAGTAGAATTTACGAATAATTTTTTGTAGTCTTACCCCTGGGCTGAACTTTAGCTCATAAGGAGCAGTGAAATTTTTATGGCTAGAAGTCTAAATCTTTTTGCAGTAATTGCTGTAATATCAAATTCCTATATAGACAAGGAATCTTATACTATATTGCTAGCTTATTCCTAGCTGACAGAAAACCTAAATATGCTAAGAATGCCCTCATTCCTCTTGAGTAGAGTTCTTGATTTTTGCTGTACACCAACCATATCTGTCCAATGGAATTTAAATTATGAAGTCTTCTTATTAAAAGTGATGTTTAAATGAGGGTGGTTCGCTTTTTAAGACACAGATAACACCAGATGACTTCTGCATACAAGTTTCAGGCTAAAGCATTCATTCAGAAAATTAGATAACTGGCTTCAACTTTCATACTCCTCTGAATGGATTCAAGTTCATGCAGACCATTTTATACGTATTGCATAAACCATTAAGAGGGGAAAGGTTTATCATTTCCTTTGAGGCAGCTCTTAGTGTTGCCAATACGAGATATACAGGTATTAGAGAAAAACAAGCAACAAGAGCTTAGCCCTACAGTTTCACTGTTAGGACAGGAGCCATAAGCTTGAGACACTACCCTCATGATTGCTAATGTGTTATACACTAGATGGTCAGAGGGGAAAATCATAAAAAGTACTGAGAATATTGTAGCAGCAAAATGTCTTATGCAAATTACATAGCCAATGGCTCCCCTGGCATTTCCTCACCTCAGGAACCTCCCTATGCACATGGTTACCCCCTGCTTTGCTGTGCAGTGTGCCTGTATCAGAGCTGAGTGCCTTTGGCAGTCATTCAATGGCTACCACGTACAGAAGATAACAAAAATTTTACAAGCTATAAGGATGAGGACTGATGTATTCACCACTCCAGTGAACTACTTTTGCTGCTTGACAGGTAACAAATAAGAGGGGATGGGATGGCTCCCATGGCTCTGCCTGATAACTGGTCAGTATTGCCTAGCTGCCATCTGTCCCAGCTTCATTGACATTGTGGGTGGCAATGGCTCTGCCTAACCTGGTGATGTGTGACCAGTCTCAGACGGGACTGACCTTCTACCTGGTCTCCTCAGATTCTGTCTTTTAGGCTTTTATTCTACTTTTTCTTCTGATTTTTTTCCTCATGAATACCTGAGCTACTAGGTGTCTTGTGTCACCAGTGTCACTTTCTCATCTCCATTTACACTGCCTCTCTCTCAGCAATCTCAGCTCCAGTTACTTAGCAGAGCTGAATGAGAGGTGGGCCCTGTGGTCCTGGTGCACAGACAGCTAAACACTGCTATAGGGGAGCTTACCACAGGGCCTAAAGAGGAAGAAAGGAGTTATAACTGGATCTGAGATTTTGTGGTGGGGACAGCTGATTTCTTACTTTTATTCTAGGATTCGCCAAGGGTTATTTTCATGCATATGCCACAATTCCACATTACATCCAAATTTTTGTTTTACAGTACTCTGATATTTATTCTTTATTTTGTTAGCCTAGAACTGTTTTTGCATAACTCTCAGGACTAAATTTTTTAAAGGACCTTTAACTAAACACTGATGAAATGTTAATATCCTTGAAGCCCTCAATACAGTCTAGTGCTCATACTTGCAAGGCTTCAGCTATCATCCCTGTACTTGTATTTGACTCTAAGGTTCTAGATAAATCATACCACTCTGAATAACTGATTATTACTACTGTTAGTTACAAATATAAATATATATGTATGTGTGTGTGTGTATGTATACATATATATAATATATTGTTTCGCTACTTTATTGTGCAAAGCTAAACAGAAGCTTACATACGTAAATTTTAGTCACTTTAAGTTATTATTAGTCATCTGGTTGTTAGATAACTGCTGTCATAGTGAAAGAAGCCTAATGAAGCTCCTGGTAGGTCAAGCTCAGATAAATCTTGTAAATCTTGAGGCCATATTTCCTAGGCTACAGGCCTATATGCAGTACACTCACTTGGAAGCAACAGGTATATGACTTTACTAATTTTACACTAAGTGGATCAAAATACTCCAACAGATGAGTTTAGGTGGCATGCTTTCTTGGAGCATCTCATGGATCCCTTTAATCTTTAATTATTTTAATTTAAGGGTAATATGTTCAGAAGTTAATTCTGAAGTCCTTGTAGACCTTAGAACTGAAAAACACCATAAGTTCACCAATACAGTCATCATTTCTTTATCGTCTAGATTTAACTAGATATCAAGTAACAAGTGCTGGTTTGGTAGTTTGAGCTCAGAATAGATTTAATAGAACTTTAAAAGACTTAGGAAGAGGATCTAAGTCATTCCACATAAGGAGTGACTAAGTAAGCTACTCTTAGCAGTAACTGGTTAGGAGATAAAATAAAGGAAAAATAATTGCAGTCTATAAAAATCATTATTGACATATTTTATTTTTATCTCTATCATTTTAAATATAAGAAGAATTACAAAACACCAGCTGAAAGAAGTATTTACCTAAAGCTGTATTTACTTAAAACTTAAAAAGACCATCACAATAATGGATAATTTTTTTTCTAACTGTGAATAAAGCACATTGTTGGTTTCTTTTTTGTGGCTTTTTATAACTAACTCAAGAGAGTGTTTGCTATAACTGTGTGTCCAGAGTGTGAATTTAACTACTGCTATTTAGCTTTCAGGTGCTCAGTTGCATATTCTTCATTCATTTCATCTACAGAACCCTTAGCAGTGATACCAGTGGGCTTTTTACACACAGCATAAAGCTGTATATGATGCAGAGAATCACATTGTGCATAAAATGTCTGTCACACAGGGCATGTGGCAGGAAAAAAAGCAGGTGTCAAGGGTTTTCACGCACAAAAAGCATAATGTGCTTATTTGTCTGCCAAGATCCAAAGGGACTCTCTTCCAAAGTGACAGTTATTTCCTTACAGTCCTGATGGGGATCCAGACTCAGGAGGTAACCAAACAGAAGCAACTGTGATGAAGATGTTTTTGTGTTAAAAATTTCCAGTAAGAATATCTCTGAAGTAAAGGTATACTTTTCTCATGTGCCTCAGGGAAGTCTGACAATTTAGCATTTTTATTTTCCTTTCCCCTACCATTTCAGTTATTTTCCTTTTTGCCTCTCCCTTCTCTTCTCCAGCCTTCTATGTCTCCTTAGAAAAATATTTCCTTGGCTTGAAGGTGTTTTGTTTATTTTTTTATAAATATTGGTAAGAATCTCTTACAGAAAAAAAAAAAAAAAAAAACTTGTGTGGGTAATTCTATTTCTTCTTCTTTTTTTTTTTTTTCCCAGAAAAACATTAAAATACTTTTTAAAGGAAAGAGTCAAATATGTACTGTTGTAGAAAAAAATGTTTTCATTTCTCAGAAACCTATCTCGTTTTATCAGTCTCACATTCTACAACAGTCTATGTGAATATTATGATGTTATTTTGCTAAATGTATTTACAAAACTGAGCAAAGAACTTTATTTTAATAGTGTAGAGATAAAAATATGAAGTAAATCTAAATATTAACCCTGATCTTCTAATAGAAGGCTCCCTCATTCAAAACAGATACATGTGATATCTGCATATGATTTCCACACTTTAATTTCCTGATTTATTTCTCTTCAAAGGCAGAAGGATTCTTCTATCTTATTTCAATTTATTAGAAAACTGAAAAGGAGTATACAATGGGCAAAATATTTTTCTATCCCTCTATTCTTTTGAAGATAGTCTGAAAAATATATGTGACCTTTGCAACTTTTTCCCTCCATTCATTTTCAACAACTTTCCCACATTACAGCTTTTCTACAATGTGTATAATTTCTACAATATACACATTCTTTCTACAGTACAATACATACTTCACTACAATGCATCTTATAATATGCATGCCTTAGGTATTCTAGTCTATTTTTTTCTGTTATTTGGAGAATAGTGAATCTTCACACATCTAATAACTCCTAAAAAGTAAATCAGCAATGGCAAGTTTAATAGCTGCTAAGTGCAAACTTATACAAAATGCAATTACTAGAGTTCAAAGTCTGCTTTTCTTGCTTCCAATGAAGCATAAGTTATTCATGATCTCCGTCTGTGACATGTTCATGCTAGTCATATTGAGAAGATAATGTGCTTTTATTCACAGAATTTTCAACTGGCTTTTTGCTCTCACTTTGAGCCAGTCCTTTCAAGTCAAAGGAACACTTCTATTAAACTTAATTGTCATTAGATAAGGGCTTCTGTGAGGAAAAATCAGGTAGTATAGTACACAGACAAATACACTGGCATTGAGTGTTTTTTATTACATACAACAGAAAAGATTAGCTAGATGCACATGATCACTTCTGCCATTGAAAGAATTCTCTAGTATTACAGCAAATAATCATCTTAATTACATTTTGATCACTGGGTATATTCTGTCTTCATTTCTTTCAGATTCAAAGGTTATTTGTATAAAGCAAAATAAGAATCAATCTTTAATACCCTAATTTCAATTCTGTTAATTTACTAAATCAAGTAGCTGGATAAAAAGTACAAAGCACCTTGATCTTCCCATGCAAATCAAAACATTAATCTCTGGTTTTTGAGATAAAAATGATGCCACATTTTCCTCTCTGCAGAGGCATCAGAACAACAGAAGTTGATTTTCATTTCATGTAAGCTAGACATGCATTTTTCCTTCTCATTTCAGAGAGATCTGAAGACAACTAAACTTCTGACTTATGTTCCCCAGACAAGGGATTAATTTGCTTGGTCTAAATGAAGCTTTGGGGGTTAGTTTTAGAACTGGGACTGAGATGAACTAAGGATTCAAAGCCATGATGCATTACTGAAACTAGTCTGAGCTGAAACATTTGTTAACAGTGGTTACAACACTGCAACCTGGAGTGGTGAGATAGATATGAGAGAGGGTGCATGGAAATTATCAAGAAATACCAGTATGGTAGGGAATCCAGAGATGAAGACATATGAAGCATATTAGAGGAAGTAAATAAATAAATAAGTAGCAACAGCAAAGAAAGTCAGGGAAAAAATTGCAGAAATTTAAATAGGAAGATGATATAAATTAGTACGTTAAGTCTCCCACCAGTACACTTATGTCAAGGTAAACTATTAGGAGTCAGTGGTAAGTGACTGTGCAGTATCTGCTACATGACTCTTCTAACATGTCTTCCAAAAGTTTTGGAAGGAGAAACAGCTGCACAGGACAGTAGCTGACTACTAGCCTTTATAATCTAAAACATGATGGTGATCTGCATAAATTTAGCAACTATTATTTTATATTAGAATATGAGTGTTAACTGTTTCTTAAAAAGGAATGAGCCAAAACATAGAAAACCTTATATATTCAATAAAATAAGTAGATAAAAATGCAGTTAATTGGAACCTTAATAGCATCAGATCCTTCTATGAAGGAATATCCTCCAATTAAGATGGTTAACTGAGGTAAATTATGCTATTTATTGCTTTCAAAGAAAGCATGGAAAATTCAGAAATCCATTGAGGTCCTTGCACACTTTTAAAAATTCCTGGTTTGACCCCATCCACTGCATTTTTCTCACCAAATTGGCCAGCCTTCAGCCAAAGATTTACTTGACCTTTTTAATCTGGTGGATGTCATCCCTCCCTAACAGACTACACCCATTTTTACAACTTTAATGAAACTTTCATATTGCTTTGGAATTCACAGAACCATGTAGGTTGGAAATTACCCTTAATATCAAGTCCATCCATTAACCTAACACTGCCAAGTCCACTTCTAAACTATGTCCTTAAAAACCATATCTGCATGTTTTTTAAATACCTCCAGGGATGGTGGCTTAACAACTTCCCCAGGCAGCTTGATGTGTGCTTGATGGCTTTTTCAGTGAAGAAATTTTTCCTCATATCCAATTTCAACTTTCCCTGGCACAACTTGATGCTGTTTTCTCTTGTCCTGTGATTAGCTCAGTCGGTTAGATCATGGTGCTAGTAACACTAAGGTTGTAGGTTTGATTGTTTGTTCCCTGTATGGAAAGAGTTGGATTTGATGATCCTTGTGGGTCCCTTCCAATTCAGAATAATCTACGATTTTGTCCTACAACTTGTTATTTAGGAGAGTAACCCCAAGTAGGGTTACTTGGGAGAGTTGCTTGGGAGATACTGACCCCCACTTCGCTACAACCTCTTTAAGGTATAAAGAGCAATAAGGTTCCCCCTGGCTCCCCTTCTCCAGACTAAACAACCTCAGGTCCCTTATCTGCTCTTCTTCATAAAAAGGAACTCTTCCTTTCTGAGGTAAATTGTGCCACAGCAAGCATTTATGGAAATGTAAGCACGTATAACTTCAATAATGCTACTTTCTTTTCATTTTCTCTACCCCTCTCCTCTCTCACTTTTCCCTACCTTTCTCATCTATGGTAAAATATATGAATAATCTAAACAAATTTCACTATTACCTCCTGCTTCAACTCCAGAGACATCTTCTGACTCATGAAACGTGAGAATTAAATGTTAAAAAAATTATTTGGTCCAGAGAGTCTTGACCTCCCTTTTATACTTGCCTGGATGTATTCTTACTTTCATAATTCAAGAGAGAGGGAGAAGGGAAAAAGGAGAATGGGGAGTGATGTGAAGGAGACAGGAAAGAGACCATTGAGAGGGAGAAGGAGAAGTAGAAGGAAAGGGAGAAGGAGAGCAAAGGAACCAGTAGCACTTCATTGTCTTAGATGAAGTATTCTACAAGTACTCTGCAGTCACTTTTTCTTTCCTTCAGGTTTTCTTTATTTTCCTTACACACATACATATGTACGGTCTAAACATGCTACAAAATCATAATCTTCAGAGCACTTTTGAACATCCTAGATGAAAGGTGATGAATGATGAGCATTCTTGTGGTCAGTTTAAGAAATCATTAAATCTTTATGATATATCAAAAACCATAATTTTAGCCCTGCTGGAATATGACTGTGCCTGAAATGTTGGGCACTTGGGTTGCACCAGCTGACTATGCTAACTGGATTGAGTTGCCCTCTTGGGTTCTTTTGAATTTGGTTTACTGTTTCCAGCAGCACACGAGCTTTTGTGGGAGACTAAAATGTTAACGGTTAATGACTCAAACAATTGACTATTTGCAAAAGCAGCAGGGTGCTTTGCTGAGGCCAGGTTTGCATGTCCCCCCAGCCAAAGGGCAGGAGAAAGTTTTCTGTGTGTGATGGTCAAAGCTCTGATCCACATAAGAGGACCCACCACCAGAGGCTACAAGCTGGGTTGTGAGCCAGGTAAGGGAAAGAGCCAATAAGAAGCAAACTCCTTGGAGGTGGGATAATGCTTTTTATCATGCCAGTGTAGTCCCTTACATAACTGTCTCAGTTATAAAACTCCCCCTTTCCCCATATGGGAGGTATTGGGACATTCAACTGTAGGCCTGAAGGTATTCATCCCTTCTGATGGGGCATGACTGGCTCAACTACGTTGACATGAGAGGTATCTGTCACGTCCTGGAAGGTGTCATAAACCATCAAAGACCCTCAAAGAGCCCCCAGACTCATTTATGGGGCCTTCCACCAGAGGACTGGGCATGATCCAGTGTGTTGCAACATATTCACAGTGTTGCAACAGATGGTATAAAACTCAACCCTCCAACCCAGGGAGGTACCTGGGCCTTCCCCTGTACACCTGAAAGTATATTAACCCATTGAACTCTATATTTCACAGACTTCCCCCACCCCCAATGGATTACAAACGCAACTGTCACTTTGAGCAAGGGATGTTGAAACTGAAACAAACAAGTCTCATCACTGGATCCATGGCTGGTGATCTCTTTCTGCTCTTATCCTTTCGTGCACTTTTTTTTCTTTTCCTTATACATTTTCTTAAGAGTTATTTTTATGCTTTCATATTGTTATATTTCCATAGATAATAACCATAGATAAAACCTATATATATATATAAACACTGATCATTCAGTGTCAGTTCACTCTAATCCATCCCAACGGATCTATTAGGATCTATTAACAAGAACCTCAGTGTCGTGGTTTTGCTTTGCGTTAATTTTGCTTTCCATCCCCCACACAATTATTATTAGTTGAGAGAAGGTATTTGCAGACAAAAGAGAGACAGGACTTGGGGAAAACAGTATAAACATTTATTACTAGTAAAATAAAAACTACTAATAAATTAAAAACTAAAGAACTATATTTACAACAATTTCTACTTAAGTTGAAGTGTTATATATTTACAGAAATACTTCTTCCTTTTTATACTAGTTCAAGGAGAAGAAGTAGTTTCATTCTGTATCTTTGGAGTTCCAGTTCTCTCCTTCTAGTAGTAGATCTTCAGCAGTAGCAGCACTTTCATTGCAGTTGGAACTTCTCTCTCCTTCTCGCTCTGTGTTGGTTTCCAGGGCTGGGCTTACCCCCCTCCTGGGCTAAGACCGAAGGCTGGGGGTTACCCAGTCTTGAAAGGTCTTCCTTCCATAGGCTTGCAAGGGGACACTTGCTTACTATGGATCTTCTTCCACAGGGTTACAGGGGATAATGGCTTAAGAGTTCACCCCTGTTTCCCTATGGAGGTCCCTCCTCATGGGAGAACAGTCCTTGATAGACTTCTTGGCATGGGTCTAGCACGAATCCACACACACACGGATTCCAACATTTCACATGAGCTGTCTCGCTCCAGCATGAGATTTCTCAGAGTTACAAAATCTTCAACAGCAGTACAGATCCACACACACACACACAGATCTCAGTATCCCACCTGAGTCGTCACTGCTTCAGCACAGGTTTCCCTCAGGGTCACAAATTTCCACCAGGACTCTGCCTCACTTCAGTCCTTTTCATGAAGTTTCGGTTTTCTTTGGTACATTCACAGACTCTTCTATTAGCTGCATAGGGGGTCTCCTTACTTCAACAAGCTTTTACAAGTAGCAGGGATTACTTTTCAGTCTTTTCCCTGCTGAAGAGAGAGAGCAAAAAGGCAGGGGGAAACAAGCCTCCCCCCTTTCGCACTTTACTTTTCTCGCTGCAGTTTCAGTTGCCAGCTTCGACCTTGGAAGCTCCGTTATCTTTCGGCTGGAATTCTTCCACAGCGGTTTCTGTCCAAGCAGTCCGTCTTTTAAACTTTTTTTTTTCTTCACTCTCTTACAAGAGAGAAGGGAGGACTTCAGTGCTGCACCTGCTCCCCCCACCCCGGCCCAAGCCGGGGGAGGAGGGAGTCTGGCCCTGTTCGGGCCCGCTACTCCTCTCTCTTACATGACTGCTGCTTTAATTCCAACTGCGCCAACAACCTTCTTTTCCGTTTTCTTGAAGATGTAATTAGCAAAGGCGTTACTGGACTTTTGATTGGCCTTTTTGTCCGGAAATTACCTGGACAAAACCATCCTCAGCCCCAGGGATGGGTTGATGGGCAAAACCACGACACTCAGCTACCCTCACCTTCAAGGGTGGGTCATAACAGCCTCTGAGTGACTTTATTGAATAGCTACCCTGTCTTCACCTGTAGCTCATCTGGAGAGATGAAAGTTGACTTCTGCTTATGCTGCTTATGCTTATGACATCTGCTTAGGCTGCTCCAGACATGCCTCCACACTCTGGCAAGCAAATCCCTGGTGTATGGTTCTGCTTCTAAAAGCATATATCAACCCCCTCATCTCTTACTTGGGTGATGCATTAAGTATTGGAAGTGTCATGTGTTCTATAAATGCTATATGCCGATGTTGGTAGTACACAGGATTTTAGAAGATGAAAACAAAAACACTGAGCACAGAACAGAGTGATGAAGAATGATAATGTACATTAGTGATTGCATTTCTTTGCTAAAGTAAGCCTCTCCTGGGCTAACTTGTTATGCAGATATTTCCCCTTTGGCTGACAGAGTACATCTGTTTTAGTTAGTCTCTTTGTTGTGCACAGCATATTTTACAAACCAAGCAATTAGAAAGGAGAATTTTGTCTTGATGTGCTGATGCTGTGATGACTTGCTATTGGAATAAGATATTTTGCAGTCAATAGTTGATTCTAAAATTATACCCAAGGAAAACAAACACATATTCCCTCTCTGCATGTAATTAGTATGAGTCTTGTATCTTTCAATGGGGAAAAGAAAGACACCCTCCATAACACATATTCTAATTACAAATTCATCCAATAGCTGAGAAAAATTTAGGTGTGCAAAATGAAGCCAGTCTTGATGATAAGCTTATCTTTCTTGAAGCTGTTATTTGCAAGTCTTTTTTTGTTTAGAAGTATTGTAGTGAGTGTGTTAAAGAGTGATAGTTTTAAGTTCTGCTTCTTAAAGAGAGAGTATAAACTTCTAATTCAGAAACACACCTGACTTCATTTATTCCTGCCTTTTTCAAAGGCAGGAATAATGTTTCTTATGTTCCCATAGTTTAGTCTGTTTGAGGCTACTCTGTATCACTACTTGAAAGACAGTCTAAAATTCAGCATCCTTTTTATACAGAAAGGTAAGTAGCACTCCATTTTATGAAGTGTAACTCCATTTTACTGGTAGCTCTCCTACTAGTGGAGCTGGTAGAATTTTGAGTTGAGGAAAAATTCTTACTCTTGACTTTTCAAACACTTTGGGTTTCACTCATTTAACTCTTCATTTTACATTTTGGTAAAAGGTTTTGTAGTCTAAGAAAAAAAAAAAAAGAAGATTTTAGTATCTCTTCTTTTTTTTTTCTTCTAAGTGATCAGACAACAAAATGGTTATTACAACAATTTTGGACTTGATCTGACTACACTGAAAGATACGAGACGTGATGGATAACTGCCTTTTAGTTAAAGTTTTTGGTCACGGAAAGAACTGGTATGAGTTTTTAGACATGGTTTTCAATTGTGTATGCTAAAGTAATTTGCACTAATAAAAAGTCTCTTTTTGGTATTAGAAAAGTAGCATGCTTCATAGCATGCTTCCTTTTTGTTGTGAGACAGGCATTTCTACAAGTGAGGTAAATCTGTCTGCCTACTTCTCTTGGTTGACTCTATTGTCTAGAAACCTGGCAGGTATAGCCAGGTTCTTATTGGTTAGATGACATATAATTCCAGATGGCTACCAGTATGTAATATTTCACTAATATCACTATTGCTGATGTACAGAGTAAGAAATATTCAAGGTAATGCTTGCTCTTGAAGTGTATACAATTGTCAAAATAGTAATTATTCCTACATATTACATGAGAAATATTTCGTTCATCAACCTAATTGTATTGTTAAAAATTGCATAAAGTGTATAAAACTGGTGCCAAAGTGCACAAAAGTTATATAAACTGTGTAAAATGTATAAAATTGAATAAAATGTATAAAACTGGTTAAGATAGAAGAAGTATAAGAAATAAGTAACATAAGAAATAATGGAAAAAAACTAATGCACTTTAAGATAGTTCAATTTATCATTGCTGTATACTGTGGTAATTTGCCACATCTCCTGATGTAAGTACCATTAATTTTGGTATCAAAGTGAAATAGCTGGAGGCAGGCAGAAAATGTGCAAACTCATCTAGTAGTGATATGTGTTTTGTAAATAAAAAGGACTGTAGTGTTTCTCCAACATACTACAAATACTTAATAAATAATTGTCAAAGGTATAAACCTGCTTAAGCAAAATGTCTACTTTTCTGGCACAAAAGATTTCTTTTTTTCCGTTTTACTCTAAGTGGATATACAAATGTGCATTTGGATTAGACTATAAGATGTTGCTGCTTAGGCAGACACAGATGTATACACAGAAGAATCTTTATTCAAATGAAGTAGACAGGTTTTTGTCTTTGCAAATGTTATTTTTACGTTGTAAAATTTCTTAGAGCAAACATGCATTCTAAAGCTGAATAATATTTTAAAGGACAAAAGAGAAAAGTAGAAAAAATATATTTGAGAAGTTTATTCAGAGGCTAGATTACTGGAATCTGCACACTGGGCAAAATGTTACTGCGATGGATTTCATTGTGAATTATTTGACATACTGAAGACAGCTGTATATGGAATACACTCCACAATTTTTGTTCAATGTGTTTGTACTCTTTGACTAAAACAGCTACACAGTATCTTAGAGTCACTACTGTTATGTAAATATCTGCATTAAACTCATACGTATGAGTCTTTGTGTTTTTCTCATAAGAATTTGAATTATTTGGGTAATATTCACCAAATTGGACAGAGGGTATGAGGGCTAAAACATTCATAATTATCATTCTAACATAGATATAACATTATTATTATTGATATGGTCATCTATATGGACTGGACAAACTAAAAAATTGGGCCTATATGAACCTCATGAGGTTCAACAAGGCCAAGTGCAAGGTTTTGCAACTAGATCAGGGCAATTTCCAGTATCAGTACAGGATGGATAATGAAAGAATAGAGTGCATCCCTGCTAAGAAGCACTTAGGGGTTCTATTGGATGAAAAACTGGACATGAGCGATGTGCGCTTACAGCCCAGAAAGCAAACTGTATCCTGGGCTGCATCGAAAGACAGGTGGCCAGCAAGTCAAGGGAGGTGATTGTGCCCCACTGTTCCTCTCTGGTGAGGGCCAACCTGAAGTACCATGTCTAGCTTTGGGCTACAGCTCAGCACAAGAAAGATATGGACCTGCTGGAGCAGTTCTAGATGAGACCCACAAAAATTACCAGAGTATCTCCTATGAAGAAAGTCTGAGAGAGCTGGGATTGTTTATCCTGAAGAAGAGAAGGTTCTGGGGAGATCTTATTGTGGCCTTTAAATATCTAAAGGGGTCTTATAAGGAAAATGGAGACAGACTTTTTAGTAAGGCCTATTGCAATAAGACAAGGGGCAATCACAGAATCATAGAATGGTTTGGGTTGGAAGGGACCTTGGGCAGGAACAAGGCCCATGGAACAAGGCCCCCAGTCCCATGCAACCTGTTCTGTTGTCTCACCTGTCTCACAGTAAAGGATTTCTTCCTAACATCTAATTGAAACATACTGGACAGACTGATCTTGACTCCTGGATGGACCTCAGGTGTGAGCCGACTTTGTTTTCAGTCTCTGACCCCATCTCTATCCCTGTTTCTGGCCCAGACTCTGGCTGCTCCTGTGAGGATGATTCCCCTGACCAAGTCCCAGACCTGTCTTGCCCCGTACCAGAAGTTTCAGGGGCTCAGTGGCACCTCACACCCTGGCCCCCTCATAGAGCAGCCCTACCTGTGCTGGCAAAAGACGGTATGTAACCACAGTATGGAGAGAGGAGGGAACACCACTGAGAGGAAAGTATTGAATCTAAAATAATGGAACAATAGAAGACTTTTAGAAGGCAACTTGCTCCATGGGAAACTTGCACAGAATTTTTTAGTGGGTGAGATGGCATTGCAACCACTTTGCGGAAAAAATGTCTGAAAATAAGTGTGTTCATCACCTTACCGACTGACCAAAAGATAAATCGTAGCCTTGTCAAGGCATAAAACAGGAGTTCCTCTGGATTAAGAATTTACTTTCTTTCTGGATTTTAAAAAAATCTGTAGACACTAAGAGATACATGGAGAAAGAGATACTACTGCTCTTAACGGGAGGAAACATATGAAAATCTTTTTAATAGCATTACTAGAGAACACCACGATAACCACAGAATAAAAGAGTAGTAGTATGACAATATCCTGCTGAAGAGTTAGGCAGAGCTTAAGAGAAAATAGAACAGTATCAGAATCCAGGATCCATTTTTACTGAGCTATTACAACAGGAAAATCATTATAATATCCCATCATGCAGTCTGCAAATACTCATCTAACAATTCATACAAGGAAAGTGAATGTTTTAACTCATGCTGCTCAGTGTGAATTACAGTCATTGGAGATCATATTCTTTTTTTGGAAATAATAAGATTTTTCTTAACCATATGTTTCTGACAGATACAAAAATTAAGCAGACCTTGTTCAATTGGAATTATCTTATAGGATGTTTATATCTGAAGTGTTGTAGAAAAACGGTGCTGATAATAAAATGACTTTGTATTTGCTTAAGAGAAAAAGATTGCACCAACAAAAATTTTGTAATAAGTATGAGACAGCAAGTTGTTCCTACACTATGGAATCATTACTATGAAGATTAGTGATCTCTCTGATTAGGGTTGCCTCCAAGTTTCCTGATAAAACTTTACTTTAGTGTTGAGATTTCACCTCTGAAAATTTCTTTGTCTTGCTAATAGCCAGCTGTAACATAATTGCAAAGGAGAATGTTTTGTTGTTTTTTTTTTGTTTTTTTTTTTTTTTTTAGGTTTAAAGAAAACATGGAAAATTTATATGTTTTACCTTTTGATTGTAAAATGACTATTTGAAATGTTGTTTCATAACTATGTATTCTAAGGTCATAATAAATAAAGTAGCTTCTTACAAGTCCTTTGTTACTTTTTTAACACAAATCCCTCTTTGTATACTTATGTGAGATCTGCTTATTTCACAGTTATACAATGATTCTTTTTTTTTCTCAATAGAAGTAAAATTAAATACAAAGTAAAGAAAGCATAAAAATTAGTCAATTTTGGTAGCATTTGTCATTCAACTTAGAAATCAAGAAATATGAAGTTTCACATTGAAATGCTCTAGGACTGTGAGTCTGCTCATATTTTGCTGAAAACATATAGGAAAGCTTTAAAAATATACCTGTAATGAACAGCTTTGGATCTTATCCTAGGGGTATGGTTTCTTCACAGAAACATAACTGACTAAAGGTGGGGGTTTTTTTCCTATACTAAGAAAAGCAAAATCTTATAAAACATACATGTTCTCATATTTCACATACACATACACACACATCTTATGAGTTATATGTGAACTGCTCAAGAGTATAGCCATCTTACACAAACCAAAGTATTGTGAACAATTTTTCTCCCTGTAATATTTTAAACCTGCTGAATAAAATTCATTAAACAGCCGTACTCTTGTTATGTAATTGAGGAAGTGAAAGTAAAACCCAGACATTCCACCTCTCCAAGGAAATCGAAAGAGGAAACAACTTAAAGAAAGGAGAGTATCCTATTAACATAAAGTGAAAAGAAGGGAAACTAAATAAAAAATAATAATACTGTTTTTCTATTCTGTATGAGAGAAAATTCTTCTAAGATAGTTATGTTATAAACTGAAAAAGTTTCTATTTTAACATGGTTTTGGATTATCCAACCATAAGTAACTCCCTGGGGTAAGCATTCATTCCAAAGTAGGACTCAAACTACCAATATTAGCACAAATTACAGCCTGGAAAGTACAGAAAGAGGACTTTAGACTTTGTATAAAGAAGAGGTAAAAGCAGCTATTTAATATTTTTTTATCAAATAGGAGACAGCAAGAGATTTTTGATAAGCCCTTATCCACTGTAGAGTGGGGTCAATTGTCAGTACTAGAAATACCCTTTATTGCAGGTGACCTACTGGACTTTAGCAGTGCTTATAGCTAGCCATAAGAAAGAGCAATGTGAGCAGCGCTCATGGTGCAACTGGAGATCAGAGGCTGGAGCAATCACCAGGAACAGCAAACCAGGCAGAGCAAAAAGTTGCAAGGAAAACATAGCAAAGCTTAAAGTAGTGGCCATGAAAAAGAAGCAGAAAGAAACAAGTCATGGCACCATTCAGTGGAACCAATTCAATCCATGAAGTCATTTGTTTGCTTACACTGAGCTTTGGTGTACTGGATGGTTTTTATAATAACAATAAAAGTAATAATTATTATCATTTATTAGTTTATTGCAACAAGACAAAATCCCCACTAAACCTAGAAGATGCCCCATTTGGGGAAAAAAAAAGCTAACTGTGGTTGCATTGTAGATATCATACGCTGACTTGTTCCATCACCTTATGCATGTTTTCTTTCTTTAAAACACTTTTTGGAGTTCCCATCCAAACCTTGTGAAAATTAGACCAAAATTTTTGATATTCAGGTCATGTTTATGAGCGATGAAAATTTTATTATTTTTCTCATGGTTTTGGATGGAAAATCTAGCCAGCATTTTAAAACTGAACTTGGATGATGGTGTTACCTGTCAGTTTTGGCAGAGTGATTCCATAATCAAAACCTGCAGTCACAAATCTGAATTGCAAAGTCATGAAAATGGTCCAGCGAGGTGATTATCTCATACTAAGTGCACAGTATATTGATGGATAAGTGAACAGTGAAAAATTAATCTGGTGAGGATTCAACAGTAACATCACTGCAAAAGTTGAAAAGATTCACAGGTGCATCATGTTAAAGGAACTTACTATCTTAGCTCTCACCAATGGCAGGTTTATGGTACAATTCATAACCTACCTCCTTACTCAAAGGTAAACCTGATCTTGATTTAACTCATATATCCATAGCAAACCTGAGCTTGATTTACATCTTCTCATGGAAGAAAAAATAATTCTCAGCTAACATGATGACTTACTTGTGACATGAAATCTTTTTCACTTCCTGTTTTAAAGAAAATTCTCATAGTATATTTTAATGTGGGGGAATTTTGTCCAAAACTCAATACAATCTTTGAAAATTTCTATTTTCTTGGAAATTAAATTGTATTTAATTAAATAATGTTAAATTAATTTTATTTCTATTTTAAAAAATTATTCTCATTGTACTGCTCCAGCACAAATAGTATCTAATGAGAATAATGCAGTGTAGAGGTCAGAAGACAGATAGACTTCAAGGAAGATACAATTCAGGTCTTGTCTTAGTGAAAGGATTAGCAGAGTCACATATTTAGGAAAGGCATCATAGAACGCCACAGACAGACTGGCACCTCATTTTGTATAGCTGAACTAAACTTCAAGGAAGCGTTGCTTTAGTGAATGCTCCTTCTCCATTTTACATAGGAAGGGATTTTTTTGCTTGTTTTTTTTTATTGTTTTTAACTCAACCCTCTCATGTCTCTAGCTCTCCCTTAGACATCTTTTAATCTGGAATTGTATTTTACAGCTAACATAAAAACACACTCTTTATCATCCATATTTCTTGTTAAGCCTGACCTTTTAATTGAATTGCAAAATGGGATTGCTTTCCAAAAACAAAACATCTAAGCTCAAAAGATACTGTGCTTGGACATATGAAGCATTACATAGTGGAAATTTTTTTAAAAAATATGTCTTAGATTACCTCATATCAGGTACAGTAAAATAATGATAGACACAGTATGCTTCAGTTCTATACCAAGGTGAGATTATGATCTTCGGCTACCACCTCGCCTTCCCTTCCAAACTCCTGACTGGATAGTTGTGAAGATAAATTGTTTGTGAAGTGCTGATCTACATTTAGCGGGGATCTCTATAAGAAAGTCCATAACAAAATCAATAACTCTGCCTTCAGAGTAGGCACTAAATAGTGTGCAATAATTTGGCTTGAGGCCACACCTTAAACAATGAGAATCAAACAAATATATTGAGTGGCTGTACATTAGGTGAGAACCACCTATTTTGTGCCCTGAGAAAGGGCAAGGAAAAGAACATCCCAAATTTATGTTTTGAAATGGCATTTTCTTTTATTTTAAAAAGAGTATATTCCATAATATATAAGGTAAGGATTATAGACAAGAAAAAAAGAAAGTAGAATTGAGCAAGTACATACCATACACATGCAAAACGTATTTATCAACCATTTCACTTTTCACTTTTTCATTGCTTTTTACTCATTTCTCTTTTCTATAACCTGACTCATTTGTACTCTTTTCAAGATACCCTGAAGTAATGATTCCCTTTTTGTTTACGTTGAACTTAAATCTAACAGTATAGAATGTGATTGTTGGACATCTAGAGAATCATTACTGGAGAACTCACCATGACAAACACTTGCACTGCTTTTGAGACTATGCTATAGAATGTCAAGACACAATAAGCTGACAATTCGCCAC
Organism: Empidonax traillii; assembly: GCF_003031625.1. NCBI lineage: Eukaryota > Metazoa > Chordata > Aves > Passeriformes > Tyrannidae > Empidonax > Empidonax traillii. The sequence goes on from NW_020955929.1 coordinate 254,726, forward strand.
CTATATGCAGGCTTTAACCTGCCTGCTGGGCCATATTCCACTCAGCAGCACAGATCTGTCTTAATGATGATGGATTTGGTATCTGAAGTCAATTCCTTCCCTATTTCTTCAGCGAAGGAAAATTATGTATACAGTTTAGTACTGTATCCTATTTATTTACAAGTCCCCATTCACAATGTATTTCAAAGAAAGTAGGCAAGAATCTTCTTTTCAGCAGAATTGGTGAGTTTTGTGATAATTCTTTACTGGATTACCAGTTTGATCCATTGTCTTATCTAAACCAGTTTTGACCTTGTTTTAGGCACCCAACTCTAAAATAGTTAGAATCATAGAAACATACAGTTAACTGGGTTGGAAGAGACCTCCGAGGTCATCAAGTCCAACCCTTGATCCAACTACACTATGACTACTAGATCATGGCACTTAGTGCCACATCCAGCCTCATCTTAAAACCTCCAGGGTCAGTGAATCCACCAGCTCTCTTGGCAGGCCATTCCAGTGTCTGGTTACCCTCTCTGTAAAGAATTTCTTCCTGATATCCAACCTAAACCTCCCCTGGTAGAGCTTAAGCCTGTGCCCTCAAGTCCTACTGCTGATTGCCTGGGAGAAGAGACCAATCCTCATCTGGCTACAACCTCCTTTCAGGGAGTTTTAGAGAGTGCTGAGGTCACCCCTGAACCTCCTCTTCTCCAGACTAAACAACCCCAGCTCCCTCAGCATCTCCTCATAGGACTTGTGCTCAAATCCTTTCACCAGCCTCGTTGTTCTTCTCTGGACCCGCTCCAGCACCTCAATATCCTTCCTGAACTGAGGGGCCCAGAGCTGAACACAATACTCAAGGTGTGGCCTCATCAGTGCTGAGTACAAGAGCAGAATCACTTCCCTGCTCCTGCTGGCCACACTGTTCTTGATGCAGGCCAGGATGTCATTGGCCTTCTCGGCCAGCTGGGCACACTGCTGGCTCATGTTCAGCCTCCTGTCGATCAGCACCCCCAGGTCCCTTTCTGCCTGGCTGCTCTCCAGCCACTCTGTGCCCAGCCTGTAGTGTTACAGGGGGTTGTTGTGGTGGACCTGGCCCTTAGTTAACTAATTAATTCCTTTTATAGTCAATAGAGAACATAAAGTAGACCTAGAACATAATCAGTCTCATCCTGAAGTTGCTCAGATAAATCACTGTATGTTTACTCTTGAATCTTTCCAGTTGCTTTGAAAGAGGAGTGTAGTGACTAACTCAGAGCTAGATGCCTATCTGTAGAATGCATTACATTTCTTGAGATGATTCCCACCTTTGTCTCTATGAATTGACTCCACATGTTTTTTGACAAAGAAAGTACATATAAAGCTGCCTGGTTCAAATTTTACAATAGCACACATTTGTATTTAAAAGAATATGTTTTTAATGAAAACCACAATTCTTTTCTTTTGAATATTAAAATCTCAGTTCTCTGTAGATGTAGTTCTTTGGTTTCCCCTCTAAAATATGTTCTGTATCATGATTAGTTTAGGGACTAGTCAAGTGGTTCCAGTTTTAGTCCAACAGTTTTGTCTTGTGCACCTTTTAATTCATAAGGTATGGTTGCCTTAAGTGTTCAGGAGATAAAAGATATCAGGAGTATTCTAAAACTGTAGCAATCAAACACTTCTTTTCAGTTCCTTAAATCAAACATCTGTAAAAGAAAGAAAAAGTTAATATTAATGATATTCCTAGCAAAGTACAGAGTGACATTTCTAAGACATTTCTAAATAAGATCAGGAGATTTTCTCAGGAGGGTAAATGAGGACTTTGAGTATAGGTTAACCATATTCTACTAATTTTTACCATTTTACAACAGAACGCAAATACCAGTAAAAATCCCCAACCCCACAACACTTTGCATAGATATTGCTTCACATGTCTGTAAGCCTTCCACTGAAAAAGGAAAATGAACAAGTTGCTGTACTTCATATTTTTAAATTATATAAAAGGTAACCCCTTAGGAATGTAGATAATCACAACTATAATAAACTAATACCCCTAGAGAGAACGAAGATGTCAAATGGAATGAGATTTCTTCATATCACTTTAAGAACTGAAGGATTTACAACAAAGACTTAGAAGACTAATGTATGAAAGATAAAAATAACAAAATATACAGATCTCAATGGAAGAAACGGATACAAAGTGTCATGACACTTGTCAAAAGTACAGCCAAATGAATTATTAATTATAAATACTGTTCATTAAAATTTTGTCCTTTTTCTTTCTATCTGTGAATTATTTGCAAACTATTGTAGAGTATGTGAATGTGTTCATTGTTCATATGTATTTGCCTATGGCCTATTCACAGCTGCTCACATTGATTAGTCACTATTTGTTATTTTTAGTATAAGATTGTTCATCTTATATGTATTGTTTTTGCTCCCAGATTGGTTCACACTGCACTATACTAAATAGGATAACAAAGAGTAAGAGATAATGATGAATTATGACTGCCATCCTATGATTGAAGTTCAAGCAAATAATTACTCATACTAACTTCAAAAAGATATCCAGAATTCACAGACTAGTTGCAATCTGTGTAATCAGGAACAATGGACAATAATGGCTCACACAGCACAATTAACTCACTGCTGTTTATTAGTGAGGATATTTGTATATTGTGATCTACATTATTTGACCAGCTGTTTCTACTCTGTTCATATGTGATCACAATGGCTCCCATAATCACCTATGCAGTATTAGTTCCTTGGTTTTTAAAAGCTGTATTTTGCAGACAAAGAAGCTTGGTATAATAATAGGAAGTGCTCATTGTAACATGCTGACAGCTGTAGCTGGATGATAAATAAAGGAAAGATATTTTGAGTTAAGAAAATATTCTGAACATTAGCAGTTCTTCCAGAAATGATTACCATAAAACCACCATGAACTCATACTCTAGTCACATGAGAAGAACAAGGAAAAATATTGAATGAGCATGGAAAAACACTCATTCTTTCAGCTCAAGGGATGGGATGTAGCTGTCATAACAATCTGTAGAACTTTTTGTCATTACCAACAATATTGAACTTAACCTCTGAATGAGTGAAGAAATGTGACATGTCTGTAGAACTGCAGGGTTAAATTGCAGCTGTCCTACTTCCATCCATCTTAAAAGTAGACAGTGAATGTATGTTAGTCATTCTATAATGAAAGCCAAGGCAGATGAGTATCTCATTCAAACAATTTATGCTAAGCCAAGATAAATGTTTTAGACCGTCCTCTGGAGATGCCTATCTCTCTTCAATAGCTGCTGCAATATATTTGTGCTGGCTGCACAATTTTTACATAGTTAAGATTAGTTTGTATTAATTACAGCACAGCCATGAAAACTTCAGGGAACCACAAGATTCTTCTTCCTCCCAGGCTATATTTTAAGGAGATGATTCTTTATTCAGTTCTCTGGGGTGAAGAAGGAATGGAAGCAAATTTTTTCAGGTTCAGAAATGCTTAAGAACCAGAATTTTTCTTCTATTGTATACATACATTATTATGCAACAGGCCTTTGATATAAGAAACAGTTCAACTCTGAAATTTCAGAAATGCTAGAAAGTGGTTTCTTGGGTTGTTGTCCTTAATGCAGATTTCAAAATTGCACCTAAACACACTTAAGGATTCCAAATATTTTGCTTAATATGAATGTATATGGGGTTTTTTGGTGATGGCGATAACATCCTAGATAGTTCCTTAAATAATTTTCATTTTCCAGCCATTGTTTGTATTTACCTTGCAACAGATGTTCTTTCCCTGGGAACCAATTCTCTGTGATTTTTTTCTTTAGAAATTAGGCTAAAGTGAATATCTTGGAGGCTGGAATGAGAATTGCAGTTGAATGTTACTGTTGAATGTGGGAATTACAGTTACCTGATGGGATGCAGGTAAAAAATAAGGTAGAAAAGCTCATGGGTCAGGATAAAAGACAGGAAGTTCAATAGTCAGTTACCATTCTAGATGAAACAGACTCAACTAGGAGAAGTGTAATTTAATTTATTGCAAATTAAAGTGGAAATTAAGTTAACTTCTTTCTTCTCTGGCTCCTCAGTCTGAACATAATTTCTTCATTTCCCACTTCTTTACCTTCTTCCCTAACCTCCCAAGTGGCACCAGGAAATTTGGAAGGGGGAATTAGAGTCAGTTCAGAACACTTCCTCTCTGACACTTCTTATGCCTTTCTTTTGCTCTAACATGGCTCCTCTCCTTGAGCTGCAGTTCCTGTCAGGACTCTCCCCTAGCTTCGCTTTTTCATGGGCTGCAGCTTCCTTCAGACCATATCTATCTGTTGCAGGAAATACATCTCCAGAGGTTCCAGTGGGGTCTCAGCCACAGGCTGCAGGGGAATGTCTTCTCCGACAGCTGGACCACCTCTTCTGCCTCCTTAACTAACCTAGGTGTCTGTAAGGCTGTCTCTCAGGTTTTTTCTCCTTATTCCTCTCTTAAGGAGGAATATGTTGTTGGATAATGAAACTTCTTTTCTGAGGAAAAAGCCGCTATTTTTTAGTGGGTGTTTTGCTTGTTAAGTTTCTTTTTTTTAAAAAAAAAAAACAAAAACCTACAGTTTTTGATATCTCATCTTTTACATGCTGAGTAGTGTTTGTTGATTCATAAATTGGGGGGGGGGGGTCTGTAATTAAATAGAACAATTGAAAGGTTGGCACTATTTTTAACTGACATCAAGAAAATAGCAAATAGTGACTTGCCTAATCAATAAAGTGCTCAAGAGCAGGTTGGTTGAGGCCCTGAGCAACCCGATCTAGTGAATGACAACCCTGTCCACAGCAGGGCAGTTGAAACTAGATGTTCTTTACGGTCCCTACCAACCCAAACCATTCTGTGATTCTATAGTTCTATAATAAACACCATAATAAAAAGTAGATAAAATTCTCTATTTTTATTATTTGAAGAAACCAGATATTCATTTAAAAGCTAATAAAATGACCCACCTCTCTATTTTTAAAAATAGAATAGAAGCAATGGGGTATCAAGAAAAATAATAATAAAAAAAAATAAAAAAAAATTTTTTTTGTTACCACTCATTATACAAAGCCAGCTTCTGATTTATGACAAATAATCAATAAGACTCCTTGGTAATTCCCTGCTGCTAAATTGAGGCCTCCATCTACTGTCTGATTATTAAAATTTATGATGAAATACTTTCCCTGATAAAAAACCAATACCTATTCAGTTTAGAAAAGTTCCTTTAAGCTTTTCATAGTTTTCTAAGTTATAAATGGTATTTCTAGGTGACAATTAATTTCTTTTTAAAATAATGAGGTAAGAGATAGAAGCAGTATCCGACAGAGATGCCTATTTCTCTCCATTGATTACACAGAAAACCTACAAGCTGACTTGCAGTGCAGCATTTGATTTCTAAAATTAAAAAAATATGATTCTGATATTATATAACATTAAAGAGAACACAAGTTGTGTGATTTTAAAAGATTTAACTGCAATCTTAAAGGAGTACTGCTCAAAAAAGAAATACAAAATTCCACAAATTAAAATAAGACCAGTTCAGGTAAAAAGATTTTCTCAGTAAGAGTGGTAAAGCTGTTTAACATGTTACCCTTAGAGACTGTGAATAATGCATTCCTGAGGTGGTCTGGTAGGACAAAGGTCTGAGCAACCTGAGCAAATTTCAAAGTTGTCCTGCCTTGAGTGGAGTTTTGGACTTGGTAACTTCCAAAGGTTCTTTCCAGTGTAAGTACTTAGACATTCATAAGCAGTTATATTTACTTTACCTTATTATTCATCTTTCCTATAATATAGAGCAACTTCATTTCTTTGTAATAATTATTTCTGCCTTATATAATTTTATATATATATATATATAATTTTATATATATATATATATATATCATTTTAGAAAATCATGGTGTTAAGTAAATATTTTATCTCATTCTAGATGAGTGAGAAACACTATACATGCATAAAAGCAATCCATAGTTACTGTCAAATGCCAAAAGCATCATTTCATAGACTTAATACACCTATTAACACAGTGAGATCATGTTTAGAATGCTCTCACATATAACCCATTTTTAGTGACTGAGGATCCTGGTAACCTTTTAGATGTGTAACGTTTTCCATCTCTCCTCAACTTTCTGAAAAGACTGGAAACTTCTCCATTAAGTGAATGATGTAGTTTAACTGCCTTTCTATCCAAATGTAATAAACGTTTTAATAAGAACATTATAATGGAGCAGAAACGTGAAGTGATTCTGTCAAGATTATATAGTGAGCAAGCAGCAACAATTCGTTTAACCAAATGAAAGACTCTGTCTTTAAGTTATTCACTCTACATGTCTGTTGTAGTCAATAGAGAGAAAGAGACACTTCCAATAAGCAGTAAATCTCCTTCTATATTAGATGTATAAAATAGATCAAATGAATAGCACACTTGCGATTGACTACAAAGGAGCCTAGGAGTACCACTCAAGTGTAAATGAATCACACGGCACTTCTTGGCTCCCACTTAACAGCCATTAGAGTAGATCTGAACAGATTTTGGAATTATAGTTTCAAAGGGAATTTCAATTGCTAATTAAGCTTTTAGTCCAAACTTGAAAATACAGATTTTTTTTTTCTTCCCATAAAAATAAACTTAATTTTACTAATTTAGATTCAGAATAATATTTTCAAAACCACTTCATATTTAAATAAGCTTGAATAAATTTGAGACCTGTTCTTGTCTTATTTTAAAATTAAATTTGGTATTTTCATATTATTTCATTAATCTCAGTAAGAGCAGGGAAAAACATCAAACAATAGAGTTTTGGAAATAATTTTAAAAGACTTATTTTCAGATGTCAGGTAATGTAACAAAATTCAACCAAAAAAAGAAATATGTATTTGGCTTAGAAGAAAATGCATTTTGCAATAGAAAGTATTTTGAGGAACATTTTTTAACCAATTCCACAGAAAATTACTTTGTAGTGTCTTCTTGAGTTTTAACCATATACTAGTACCTGTAGTTATTCATAAAAACAGACGCATATATTCTGAAAAGGCAAGTCAGCTGCTATGTATGAAGACAAGCTTATTATGTAGGTCACTGAATGATTCACAGCAAATTACTTATCAGGGGAATACAGTCTCTCTCATAGTGAGTTTTCTGAGAGCAAATAACACTTAATTTTGAAAAAAAACCTGTCTAAATAGTCTTGTTCTCTGAGTTGCTCATGATGACATTTTTGTGTGACATTGAACTTTTAGCTAGGCAAGAAGTATCAGTATTTTGAATCTCCACCAGGAATGACACCCTTAAGAATTATGAAGGCCAAGGAGACAACCTATGAAGACTGGGGAGTGAACAACAGTCTGGACACAGCTGTGTTTCTGTATCAAATTATGCACAGCATTCACAAAGGGAAAGTAATATGTGTGAGGTCTCAGAGTTGATGTATTTAAGAAAACAGGTAAATATTAATTGATCTTTTAAGGTTAGGAGTTCATGGAAGATATAGAATACTAAGAACAGTGATTCCTAATTCTATGTTCTTCACTTTAACATTTGTTTGACATCCACCTTTCTATTTGCTTGGGAATGCTATATAATTTAAAAAAGCACTTCTGTTTTCAGGCAATACACACTAGTATTTCTATGCTACTCTTTTTGTTTCCTCAAATTACATAAATGTAACTTAAAGCAAATGATGCTTGCTTCTTGTTAAAGAGCACCACCAACTCCATAAAGGGCTTAAACTCTTTAAAGTCTGCTTAAAAAAAACATCCCACAAGCAAATAATGTAGCGTAGGGACAAACCATTCAGTAGCTTAGTGTAGCATAGAGATATTTCTGAAAAAGACAAATCAATCTTTTTCCTTTCCCTGCATCACTGTTTGACTACTGATCTCTACTCTTCAGGATCTGAGGAGAAGCCATTGCAGAATTTCAGAGGATGCTGAGACTGGCCACACAGTACTTTATGTAAAAAATTATTTGCTTTCATAGCTGCAAGACTGAAATGGAAATTCAGCCTTATTCTTCAAATCCTTATCTCCTAGACAATTCTGCCATCACTGTACACCCTCTCCAAACCTGTTAAAAAAAAAAAAAAAAAAAAAAAAAAAAAAAAAAAAAAAAAAAAAAAAAAAAAAAA
>NW_020955929.1:263290-266686 GCF_003031625.1 Empidonax traillii
AAAAAAAAAAAAAAAAAAAAAAAAAAAAAAAAAAAAAAAAAAAAAAAAAAAAAAAAAAAAAAAAAAAAAAAAGGGGAAAAGTAAAAGGAATGCTGCAACATTTCATCCTACATTTTTCTCACACCTCCTTGTATTATTCTCTTGTGAGTTAGTGACACAATGTATTCAAGGCTTTCTAATTCCAGACTGATACAAGTTTGTAAATGCTTACAGTTAAGTTCTGCTTTCACAGAATCATGGGAGTATAAATAATTTGGTCTAAAAGGAATTCAGAATGTTTCTAATCCGAACTTCTGCTCAAATTAGGGTCAGCTCTTCATCAGACCAGGTTGCTCAGAGTTTGATCGAGTCCTTGAAAACCTGCAAGTATGCAGCCTGAACAGCTTCTTGGAACACGTCTTGACAAAAGTTTTTTTGTATATCCAGTATGAAACTCTAGCATCTCAGTTTATGCCTGTTCTTTCTCACCCTTTCACTTGAACTATTGCCATGGTTTAATCCCAGCCAGCAACCAAACACCACACATCCATGTCGCAGTTTGTCGTCGGGGAAGGGAGCCGACCAGCTCGGGGTTCGTTGCTCTCCTGTGATCTAAAATAGAGTACAACTGGCTGTGCGGCAAGCACACTGTATCTCACTACATAAGGAGGACGCAAGATGCAGTGCAAGTAACAGCCAGGGCCGATCCGACTTTATTAAGAAAATGGAGGGTTTAAATAGGGTTTGGGATAGAAGGGACGAGAACTTGGGCGGAAGAAGGGAGGAGCATGCAAGTCCTCTTACAACAATAGGATAACAGGTTATACATAACCATGAAGGGGTTGAACAGGGTGGTAACTGGGGAGTGGCTTTGGGCTAGAGCCCGCCAAATTATTTGATTGATTGCTACCTCACGGTAGTTCATCCCAAGGGAAAACTGTTACTGTGCCTGCTTGGCAAAAAGTCCATGAAAAAGGAGCATAAGATGGAGAACAAACCCACGTGAGGGTTTATTTTCCTTAACATAAATCACAGTATTAAAGTCCCAGGTGGCTATTTTCCAGGTCCTGACTTATCCAACTGACCTTTCTTTGCAAATGCTGCTTTCCATTCACTGTAAGATGACTTGTTCTCACTCTCAGGTGACTCACTATCCCCAACACATCCACACGGTCACACCCCCACCAGTGAGACTGGGGAGGGAATCAGAAGGGTAAAACTTAGAAAACTCATGGGTTGAGATAAAGCCAGTCCAATAGGGAAATTAAAAACCATTCACACAAGCACAGCAAAACAGAGATCTAATTCACTGCTTCCCATGAGCAGGTGTTCAGCCATTTTCAGGAAGGCAAGGCCTTATGGTACATATCAGAGACTTAGGAAGAGAAACTCCATCACTCAAAATGTCTCTGCTTCTTCCTTCTTCTCCCCAGCTTTGTATTCTGTGAGTGATGTCAAGGTCTTCACCATATGCAGGAGGATCTCTGTTCTGGCAACTGGAACACCTCCTCTCACCACTTCTTCTTTGACCTTGGTGTTTGCAGAGTTTCTCTCACAGATTCTCATTCCTCTCTCCTGACTGCTGTTCCCCTGTTATCACAAAGGCACTGCCACCACTGCTGATGGGCTCAGTTTTGGTCTGCAGCAGGTCTGTCTTGGTCACCTCCGTGGCCTCCCTGCTATAAAAACCTTGCCACACAAACCCAATTTGTGTGTACACTTGAAGAGGTCCTCTTTTTGCCTTGTTTTTCTATTTTTGAAATCACTCTTTTTCCTGTAATCTTGCACTCTTTGTTCTCCACCTGCCCTCCACTTCTTACACTGTAGAGAGTTTGCACATATTTAGAAATAATAAATTACAAAGTGCATTATTTTAATGCAGGAAATATTTCCTCTTCCAAGAAAAAAATATAAGTGCAGTAAATATGTGGGGGTTTTATTCCTTAATATTTTACAGGAGGATTTTTGTACCCATAGCACACATAGCACGTTCCAGTGAACAGCTAGATAGTCACATTGTGCTGATTTAGTTGAAGTTTTTGTTCATTTTCATCTGCTAAACGTAGGTTACATGATGACTTCAATACTTTAAGCACTTAATCTTTTGTGTGAAAAATCACTGTTTCAGTTCAGTTATGTTATGCTTCAGTGAGTCATGATTCATGCTTTTAAAAACTGGGATGTCTTATCACAGTACTATAGCTCCATAAGAAAGAATATCTCTAAATGAGGACATATTAGGGCCATCATATATAAAATCATAAATAATGACTGAAAGCCTGTAGCCAGAATCAAATTATTCCTGAAAATTCAGCTACTAGTTTCCACTTCTCATTTATATGTTGTTCCTTTTTCCCTCCAGAAACTGAAACTCAATTTATTTCAATTACAGAAGGTTTTAAAAAATAAACTTATTTTGATTACTAGGTGTCAAATTGGCAATAAGTAGCTGAAAAAGTGTGGGAGTTTTCCCTTACTAGCAAACTCAGCTCCTGGCTTCCTGCAGGCAAGCATAAGAACTAAATGGAAAGAAAAAAGCACACACGCCTCCTAAACAAACAAACAAACAAACAAACAAAAAAAACAAATCGAATGTTACAGGATACCAGACATCTTTGATTTCCAAAGTCCTAACTCATCAAGCCAGAGAAATAACAGCATCATATTAGGAACACAAATTCAAAATAAAGAAGAAATTTACTGTCAAGTTGTTTAAAGCATGTTTGTATTTCTGTTCTCTTCTTCCAGTTTTAATTTAAGTTTTTATTTTAAATTATTTCAATTAAAATAGATATATTTTAAATTGTTCCAGTTATATTGACTCATCATTTTCTACCCTGGGGTTAAAGCTGTAAGGGAAGACTTATCTCGCAAAATTCATACTTTATTATATTATTTCTATTAAAATTATAAAATTATAAAATTATAACAATTAGAGAAAATAGGTCTCAAACATATTACCAGAAGTACTGTAGTATATTCTTCTGCTACAAGTTAAAATACATACATATACTCTTCCTGACAGCTGTTTGTCTAAGATGTTAATGAAATCTAAATAAATTATGGAGATACCACAGCACTTCTTATAAATTATGGTGTTTCTCCTGGGGACAATTTTAGGGTCGGTTCTCTTCAAAGTTTTTATCAATGACCTGGATATAGGAGTCTGGTTCAGACACAAAAGTTGGTAATGATACTAATTTAGGAAGAGCTGTTCATTGCCTCAAAGGTAGAGAGGCCTCATAGAAAGATCTTGATAGATCAGAGTGCTTGGCAAATGCCAGCCTCTGAAGTTTAACAAGGAAAAATGCTGGATTCTAAACTCAGATGATGTAATCCTGGATAATAGACTGGGGAAGAGGAGAAGGGAGTAAGGCCTGCAGAAAGGGATTTGGAGATTTTGTTTGATGGTAAGAA
>NW_020955929.1:266964-314394 GCF_003031625.1 Empidonax traillii
CCTCATAGAAAGATCTTGATAGATCAGAGTGCTTGGCAAATGCCAGCCTCTGAAGTTTAACAAGGAAAAATGCTGGATTCTAAACTCAGATGATGTAATCCTGGATAATAGACTGGGGAAGAGGAGAAGGGAGTAAGGCCTGCAGAAAGGGATTTGGAGATTTTGTTTGATGGTAAGAAAAATGAGTCAACGATGTGTCCTGGCATCCAGCAGTCGAACCATTTACTGGGGTGCATTAAGCTAACTGGTCAAAAGAAGTCATTGTCTCACTGTACTCAGCATTGGTGTGGCCTCACCTTAGTACTGTGTGCAATCTGGGGCTCCAGATTGCAAAATGAATACAAAACTATGTGTCCAAAGAGGGTGAAAGGACTAGAGGGCAAGACTTGGGAGCAGCTGAAAACATTAGGTTTGTTCAGCTTGGAGGAGTCTGAGAGTCCACCCCACTACTCTCTAAAATTGTTTTATGACAGGGAGCATAGAGGGAGATGACGATGTCTTCAGTCACGTAGGAGATAGGATGTAAGGGAAAGGTTTATAGCTGCATCAGGGGCAGTTCAGATTGGAAATTGAATTCACTCTAATAGCCTGGTTCAAATTTGGTGCTCTAAACTGGACACCGTTCTCCGAGTGAGACATTGTTAAGGTGGAAGGATTTCTTCACATTTTATTTAACATAACAGCCATTATACATGCCCATTTTCTGTTAGCTTTTGTTGTAAACCTTCATGGAAGTTACGCTACAATTATTCCACCCTTTAAAAGTCCCTGTGAATGAAGACAAAACATCAGTGAAAGGCTAGTTTTCAAGCAGGTAGAAGATGCATAAAGTACATATATACACATACATACACACAAGTAACACAGAGCATGATGTGTAATAATATATGTGTATGTATAATGAAGTATGTACTTTGCAGTATCTTACAGATTCTTACCAGTTGAATTTTTGGTTTTATTTGTTTTGATTTTTTGTTTGTTTTTTTTGTTTGTTTGTTTGGAAGGGGGGAGGGTATTGGTTTGTTTGGGTTATTCTGTGTTTCTTCTGATGACATTCTGGTGTTATGTCATTATTTCCATTTCACTAAATCTATGGGACTCACAAATTTCTAATTATGTATGGGGTTTCTGAATGTTTCGTGAGGATACAGATAATGTCAATCTTGCTTCCTTCTGCATTTCTGAAAGCTGAACAATTTTTCTTCCTCAGCTGATGGATTAGTGGTTCAACTTGAATGAATACTTACTTCACAGGGTTGATTTTTTTTTTTTTTTGGAAGCTGCATAGGTTAGAAGATACGAGAGCGGTGTTTTTTTCTGCATGGGTTCACAAGAGTAAGAAGAGAAATATTTTCCTCTATGATACAGTTGTGCAAGAGTTCTTCAAAGCTTCCTACTTTATGGTCAGAGTCAAGAATATACATCTTATGCACGTGGTAATAAACCATCTGTGTGAGTTGCTGAAATGGTGATTTACTGTTATTTGAGCAAATGGTAACTACATTTACTTGAGCGATTTTTAAAAATGCAAAATATCCCCAACTGCTCTTCTATCTAGCTGTCTACAACATACTCATTCCTTAATATTTGTGGTTTATGTAAATATATTGCCACTTATTCCCACCTCACATAAAAAGCTCCAGCTAGCAATAATTTATTTAACTCAGATAATTTGTAAACTGATCTGTTTCTTTGATTGAATATACAGTGTTATACACCTGTCTCCAGATAGTTTGAAAATATACTGGATGTGTTAGAGATAACCTTTTACTGCAGATGAGGGATAAGTAACTGAGTGCAAGTGATTTAAAATCCCCATAATAGGGAATTGAAGACTGAAATCAGAAGATAAAGTACAAGAAAGTGATCTGGCAGAATGGGATGCAGGTGCTAGAGTAATTAGGTTTCTTATCTTCGCTAGTTGTCTAAGCTCTCTCCAGTCTTCCTTTTATAAGTGTTTGTCTCTTACAGTTGTCTGCCATGGTCGACAAAGAAAGATTTAATTGATTTAGGCTAAACATGTAGCTGTAAGAAATGAAAAAATTACCTGACAGTACTACTCTTCTTTTTCTTACTTGGAAAATCACATTAGGAATCCAGTTTTTGGGAAAGTCTGATGCCCAAATAATTCTTTAAGTTAACAAAATCTGTTGACTTATAGACAACATAAAATATTAGGCATCATAAGTAATTTAAAACATATTTGAAAAATACCACAGCACAAGTTTTGTGTACTTCTATAGCAACTAATCTATAATTAATGAAAATTATTTGAGAACAGGATAAGTTGGATATATATGTACACGTATTTGGGGAGCCATGCAGCAACACAGTGTATGGGATCACAACATGCCTATAGTGCAGTGGGTGGAAAGAGACCACTCAAAATTCCACCATCCTCATGGAAAGTACCATTTGGATTTCACCTCCTTCTTTTAGGAATCCAGTCCTGTACAGAAAACCGTATAAAAGCTCATAAGGTTTTCTAATAAAACACCGGAGAACAGTGGTATCTCTACCTGGTAGAAGAACGCGTCCTCTCAAAACTCTGCACCCACTGTCACTGGTGCAGCTTCCCAGACCAAGATCTGATGGGAACACGCTGCCACCCAGGTGTCATGCTGCAGGGTATGCCCTGCTCATACACCAGTATCAGACAGATATAGTGAACACACTTGTGGGAGGGGTAACCAAGTAGGGCACTTCTTTTGCTTAGTGACAGAGCTCTGAGAAAGGGTGACTAGTTTGAGGAGTACCAAGGAGTCTGAAAGAGACTAGAGTAATTACACCCTGCCTTCCCTGTGACAGGCCTGACAGGCAGACAGGAGAAAGGATATGGAGAATCCCTCATCCTCAGTCCACTTGCCAGAATGTTGGGACCCAAAGGATAAGAAGGAATGGCAAGAAGTTGCTGTCTGACACAGCAGGCATGTCTTGTTTGTGACTAACTCGCTTTCAAAGATGTCCTTCAATAATCATAGAATCATAGATTGTTTGGGTTATATGAGAGGTAGAATTCATATCTCATGGGGTTTAGTGAAATGCTTCTTCTTCTTGGTTGTATGTTACTTCTGTGAATCTTTTGCCAAAATACCTATTTTCTCACTGAAATAAAAGAAGTTTCTTGGGAAAAAGTGTATGGTTTTTTCTCATTATGCAAATTCAAGATACTAAAGAACTAAAATGTGAACTCTTGGAGTCTTAAATATAAGTAAAACACCTGGGCAGCTCGTGGCTTTGACCCCAGGCTTTACAGGTTAAAAGGGACCTTAAAGGTCATCTTGTATGACCCACCCTGCTCTGAGTAGGGATATCTACAACTAAACCAGGTTTCTCAAAGCCCCATCCAGTCTGGCCTTGAACACTTCCAGGGATGGGGAATCCTCAACCTTGGGCAACCTGTGCCAGCGTCTCACTACCTTCACAATAAATTTCTTCCTAATATCTAAACCTACTGTCTTTCAGTTTGAATTCATTCCCTCTTGTCCTGTCACTACAGGCTTTTGTAAAAAGTCCCTCTCCAGCTCTCTTTTTAGATATTGGAAGGTTTTTACAAGGTGTCTCTGGAGGCTTCTCCTCTCTAGGCTGAACAACACCAACCCTCTCAGCCTGTTTTCATAGTAGAGTTGCTTCAGCCCCAGATGAAGCATCATTTTTGTGGCCCTCCTCAGGATTCCCTCCAGCAGGTCCACATTCTCCTTATGCTGGCAAGTGCACATTGATGGGTCATGCTGAGATTCTCTAAATCAACACCAAAATTTTTCCTCAGGGCTACTCTCAATCCATTTTCTACCCAACCTGTATTTTTTCTTGGGAATGACCTGATTCACTTGTAGGACTTTGCACTTCATGAAGTTTGCACAGGCTCACTTGTCATATGTGCTAAAATCCTTCTGGATAGCACCTTTTTCTTTCAGTATGTGACTGTACCACACAGCTTGGTGTCATCAGTAAACTTCTTGAGGATGCACTTGATCCCACTGTCCATGTCACAACAAAGTAGTTAAACAGTGATGGTTCCAACACTACAGATTCCCCAGGGAACACTACATATCACTGGTCTCTACTTGAAAATAGAGCCATAACCAACGCCTTATCAACTGAATGCTCCATCTGTCACATCCACATCTCTCTAATTTAGAGACAAGGATGTCACGCAGGACAGTATAGGTATAAAATTCTGCAGTGGAACCAAATCTAGATGTGTTACCAAGATTAAGTTAGCCTATACCTCAAGAGCCCAAACCACTTTCATAAAGAAAAAAATACATGCTATTCTCACAGGAGATTCTCTTCTGCAGGGAACACAAGGTCCAATATGGAGACCAAGGTCCAATAGGCAGATTAACTAGTGCCAGGTCCTGCACCTGGGTCAAATAACCTCATGCAGCACTACAGATTTGGTGAAGAGTGTCTGGAAAGCTGCCTGGTGGAAAAGGACCCAGGGATGCTGCTGGACATGAGCTGGCAGTGTGCCCAGGTGGCCAAAAAGGCCATGACATCCTGGCCTTTGTCAGAAATAGTATGGCCAGCAGGACTGGTGTGGGGATCATCCTTCTGTAGTCAGCACTGGTGAGGCCACACTTCGAATCTTATGTTCAGTTTTGGGTCCCTGACATTGAGTTGTCGGAGCATGTCCAGAGAAGGGCAACAGTGAAGAGTCTGGAGCACAAGTCCTGTGAGGAGAAGCTGAGGAAGCTGAGGTTGTTAAGCCTGTGGGAAAGGAGCCTCAGGAGGGGCCTTATTACTCTTTAAAACTACCTGAAAGGAGGTTGTAGTAAGGTCTGGATTGGAGTCTTTTCACAGGTAACAAACAAGCAGGATGAGAGGAAATAATCTCAGGTTTAGTTTGCATATTAGAAAAAAAATTCTTCACAGAAAGGGCTGTCAAGTATTGGAACAAGCTCCCCAGAGAAGTGGTTGTTTGCATTCCTGGAAGTATTTAAAGGTTGTGTACATGTGGCACCTGGGGACATGGTTTAGTGGTGGACTTGGCAATGTTAGATTAATGGTTGGACTCATTGACCTAAAGTGCCTTTTTCAACCAGAATGATTTTATCATTCTATGGTTCTATCACTCTATGATTTTAGTGTTGTCATTGGGGTAAATCACAAAGACCAACTATTTAACCTACATATAGAGTGTAGAACAATAATGTTAATTAAAAACATTATTTAGATTAAAATGAAATTGATAGATTAAATAGTGCAAAGAAATAAAACCACAAGGATGTTCATTATTGTAGAAATAGCAGATGTGATATTAATTACTTCAGAATAATATGACTACATTTAGTCTTTCTATATTGTGTAAGATTTTTCTAAATTGTTTGACAGTAAAATATCCTCTTGAAACAACATAATTATAATACATGAATGGATTTTAAAATCACAATAATTTGATGTACATTACTTCAGATAAACAATTGAAGACTCTAAATGAGTTTCTCATTACCACTCTCAGGAATTTTTGATTGTCCTATAATTATTTATTTATTTATTTATTTATTTATTTTATTTAATATAAAGGATAGAATCTCAAATGACCAGAAATGAAGACAGCAATGGGCATATAAAATTCCCTATATTAATTAAAATTAAATGAACTGCAAATAAAATATGAACATGAAAAAAATCTAAGAGACTGCTTTCAAAATTTTTTCAATGTTTCTTAAAGATAATGAGTTTTGTTTGACAGTAGAGGTAAACATGGTTAATTGCAACAGAGTGGTCTTTCAAAATAGGAAACAACTTCTGAAAACCAGGGGATAGTGGGGGGAATGCATCAGAAAAATAAAAATAATCAGGTAAATCATACAAGCAATTATATCCTTGCAAATTTTATCTGTCCAAGCCTTCAGAATATTTAATATTACTTTTTTAATTTCATCACGAGTGCACTTCTGAAGTAAATTTCCCAGCTGGTACCAATGCATCTTTCTTGTTCTGTGAATGACATAATGTTCTTTTACTATGTACTTCAGATTCCTTCAAAGTTTAACTATTCTGAGATATGTAGCTATGTAGTGCATCTATGAACCTTACATAATATTGGACACTTAGTCCATGGATACATTACAAGCAGTCTGAAGAGTATGATTCTGAATGTATCTAACGTATATGTTAGGCTTTCCGTGTTCTTCTCAGTAGTTCTTATATCAAACCACACTATTTGTTAATGCAGTCACTGCTG
Source organism: Empidonax traillii (assembly GCF_003031625.1). Taxonomy (NCBI): domain Eukaryota; kingdom Metazoa; phylum Chordata; class Aves; order Passeriformes; family Tyrannidae; genus Empidonax; species Empidonax traillii. Next base: position 273,158 of record NW_020955929.1, read on the forward strand.
GAATTGTTGTAGAATAATTTTGACAATGAACCAGTGATACTACCTCAAACAAGCACTTACTAAAGAATTTCATCAATCTCTACAGATGCATGCATCTTCTAATGGATTTTTGTTGCTGGGAGGTGGACTGTTCAGTACTATTAGAAGAAAGGGTGTACTAGGTAAGTGGACATTGAGGTGGACTGAGAACTGGATCAGTGGCAGATCCTAGGGGGTTGTAGTAAGTGGCACAGAGTCTAATTGGAGGCCTGTCACTACTGATGTCCCCTGAGGTTAAATACTGGGAACATTATTAACTCATGCATCAACGACTTGAATGAAAGGGTAGATGTCTCCTCAGCACGTTTACTGATGACACAAATCTGGGAGGAGTGGTTTATATCCCAGAGTGTCATGCAGCCCTCCAGAAGGACATTGACAGGTTGGAGAGATGTGCAGAGAATAGTCTGAAAGGCAAATGCAAGGTCCTGCAGCTGGAGAAGAATAACCCCGGACACCAGTACAGGCTGGTGGCCAACCTGCTGGGAAGCCCTCTGTGGAGAAGGATCTAGGCGATCTGGTGGAAAATAAGCTGTCCGTGAGCCAGCGATGTTCCCTTGCGGTCAAGAGGGACAATGTTATCCATTAGGAAGAACATTGCCAGTAGGTTTTGGGAGATGATTCTACCTCTCTACTCAATCTCAGTGAGGCTGCATTGGGAGTACTGTGCCAAGTTCTGGGATTCTCAACACAGGAGAAAAATGGAGCTCCTGGAGCAGGTCCAGCAGAGGACAACAAAGATGGTTAAGGGACTGCAGCATCTCTCTTAGGAGGAAAGGCTGAAGTAGCTGGGTCTTTCCAGTCTTGAGAAGAGATGACTGTGAGGGGACCACATCAATAAGTACCTGAAGGGAGGATGTCATTAGGATGGAGCCAGGCTCTTCTGGGAGGTACCAAGCAATAGGACAAGACGCAATGGGGCAGAAACTGATGCAGAGCAAGGTCCACCTTTATAGGAGGAAGAACTGTTTTACTGTGGGGGTGATAGAGCACTGGAACAGATTGTGCAGAGAGGTTGTGAAGTGTCCCTCACTGGAGATATTCAAGATCCGTCTGGACTCAATCTTGTTCGATATCCTACAGGATGACCCTGCTTGATCAGGGAGGATGGATCAGATGATCCACTACAGTCCCTTCCAATCTTGCTCATTCTGTGATTCTGTGGACAGCAACTTAACTGTGTCTATGAGGCACAAATAAAACACTGGGTTTGTTTTTTAGGAAATCACAGCCTAAAGGTCATTGAAGACAAATGAGATTTTAATAAGGGGACTCAAAAGAACAAGCACAGGATGACAGAGGCCTTGAAAACACATGCTGATTTGAGACCTATAAACAAAAGCTTCAAAGGATCAGTCTTTGATCATTAATGAGTACAGCTTTTGGAGCCTGACAAAACCTTTTTCAAGACCAGCAAGTTATGTGTTTTAGAAAACTTGAAAAATAATTCTAAGTGGACCCAAGAGTAAAAAAGAACAACCACTGCTCAGATTTTTTCAACAAAGACCTCTAGACAGTGGTGACCTCCTCCAGTGCCCACCTTACTCTTATCAAAGAAGTCTAGCATCATTGACATTAGCAGATATGAGTGTGTAAAAAGTGAATGAAATGTAGAAGAAAGATACAGATTATAGAAAATGTGTGCATATCAATTCTGTGGGTATTAGTTTGGAGTAAGCCTCAATAGTTGCACAATTTGGACTTAATTTAACCTATTTTGATTGAAATGCAGCAACCTAATAAGATTATAAATAAGTGCCTGGCTCCATATATAAAACATGTTTCTTTAGCACACATAAAATGAAATGATGTTTTGTGTTGTGCCTTGCCTTTGAGGCATTGCTGACATTTGGATGCAGTAAAATGTCCATCCTGAATTAGTCCTCAAGGCTGCATTTTAAGCTGATGATTCTGTTTGTCCTGGTAGAATTAAGATGTGCTGTCCTGAAAAAGCTCCTCTTGTTCTTCCACAGTAATTTATACGAAAAGTTCTGATGAAATTACTGTGCTTTAAATGGTTAAAATTAGATTAGAAGACTCTCATTTGCAGTATCAAAATCATCTCCCTTTCAATGTATAAATCTGAATATTCACCTTGTTTTAGCTCTTTTGCTACTAACACAGCAAAATAACAGTTTTACCGTCATGATGTAAATCACAGTAGTCTAAAAACTTTTCAGAACTGTAAAGATCTGGCATGAAATTACAAAATTAGGAAAGGATACTCTCTTCTCTATTATTAGTCTGTGGCACTTTATACCATTTATCCTAATGAATCATAAATGACATAAGCCAAAAGTATATTTTTTCAATGTTATTTTTTTTGTCCTGATACTCTTATTACTTAATATGTCTTTAGAGTAGTAATGCACTGATTCTATAGTAAGGTGATACAATGCCAAGGAACAGCAGTCTGAACGATGATCTAGTTTAAGAGCAGCATTGGATCACGAATTTTATGATGGTCCTCCTCTGCACTATGCCCAGAAAGATGCCTGTTGTGAGAAAACGTGATATACTAAGGGACAAGCTATGCTTTTGTAAATATTGGAAGTGACAAATTAAGAAGGGTGTTGCGATGTAAAAATTAATGCAATCACTTGTTTAATTGGAATAGATGTATTTAGTTACACATTTATTTATTTAAAATAATTTTAAACATAATATTTTGATTGGTAATTCTGAAGTAATTTTGATCCAGGAGGCATTTATCAATTATGAATGCAAACATCTAGATGTTGCTGAAGGTTTATATTTTAATACAAACCAAACACAACTGAAGACTGGAAAACTGACACTTTTCTTCACCATTGAATCATCCTGGCATACACACCTTTGGTAGTGATGATATCTGTTAATTGAAACTTCAGCTGAGTGGAGATGTGTTCTCTCTTCTCTCGTACTGTCCTCAGTATCTTTATCTTGTTCTTTCTCTCCCTCTGTTGGCTTCTCTTTAACTGAATTACATGGTACCAGGACACAGTTTTGATAGTTATGATGTTCGACCAAGGAAAAGGACCTTGTCGAATCTTTAAAATGGCATTCTGTCCTGGATTATTTGGAGCGAAAAAACAGCAATTGTAACTCACCTAATACATTCTCAACAAGCATACAACCATGCTGGATGAGCCAGCATAAAAACCTAGATGTTACCTGCATTTTCTGATCATTTTCTAATTTTACCCGTTATTCTTTTTACGTATTCCTTTTTTTTTTGTTTTTTGCTCTCTGATAAGAAACAAAATTGGACAACACAATTCAGAAAATACTACATCTTGTGTTCATGTTTTCATTCTGAAGAGACTTTAGAAACAACTTATAAAACCTAAAATTGCCTAGCGCATTATAAAGGTAAAGCATTACTTTTGGGCTTCTTGGTATTAAAAGCTATAGAAGCTGAAGATTTACAATATTGTTCTTGCAAATAAAGACAATTCATAATCTCAGAATGGTAAAACTGTTTTACACACAAGACTAGGCAAGAATTTGTTATATTTTCCATTAGGTTTTAGACAGCTATCAACTCTTTAAAAACTAGAAATCTGCTTAAGATAATTAATCCTGCCAGCTCTTTCTGTAGCCACCATTTAATACTTTTACTTTCTAGTTTCTGGAATGTGCAAAATCTGAGTTATTAAAATACCCTCAAGGAATAATTACAGAAATCTGATGAGAAATCTTGACAATTTTTTTCTCTTCAGTGCCTGGAACACAAACTTCAGTTACAGTACTATAGATTTATTTTATGAGCCCAAATGTTGGGATATTACCTAATTGTCACAATTCTGTATCATGAAGTTCTTTAAACTTCTGGATTTGTGTCAGGACCATTCTGGCTTATAAATGGAAGCAATGAATAACAGGCTAAATCCTGAAGTCTTAGCTGTTCAAAACTTCCCTTGACAAAGCTCAATGCAAATTTCGTCATGAATAATTAAACCCTGACTCATCAGTAATATTTAACTGTAATACACTGTTTGTTTCTTTTAGAATTGAAAAGATTAATATTTCTTACTGATAAGTGAGGGAATTGCTTTCTTGAGTTTTTTAGGTTGTGAGGTTTTTTTATTACAACCTTTCGTTACAACTTTTGCTGCAGGAAAGCAGTTGTCAAAAGAAAAATTTTGTTTCTTTTTTTTTTTTTAACAAATTGAAGAAATTTAAATGAAATTAAACTGAAAAAATTGAACAAATATAAATGAAGGGGGGAAAAAAAGGAAAAATCCCATCATTCACTGGCTTTGTTTTATGTTAATTTCTTCATATGCCACTGATAGATCCTTTCTGATGGCCTTACATTAAGTAACTCAGCTTTTCATCTCACTATCTTGGTATCTTTTTGGAGCAACTGTTCCTTCCCACAAACCATCCTGAAGCTGGAAAAATAAATTATTTTTCCCCCTGCTGACACTGTATCTCTCAGACTTCAGTGGGTTTCTGATTATGTACTCAAGCTCAAGCAATTTTCTTCCATTTTAAATTTTTTAGGACCTGTTTCTGTATTGCACATGCATCTTCCCATCTAAGAATTCAAATCACTCATGTCCAATAGTGTTTGATGTCTGGGCACCACTGTGCCTCCTGTAGTTCAGCACAAAATTACTTTTTTGTCTTCAAAATAGAATGAGAGCACGAGCTCTTTCTTTTTAGTAGTCTAAACACTGAAAGATATGATTACAGAGCTAGAAGAGATTTTATCTTGAGCTATTATGTGTCAAAATGAACTTTCATAGTCTATTGATTCAAGAAAATCAAAATGTCATTGAAGGAAAGTGATATTTCAGGATATGGAACCCATCACTTTATTCTAATGTATCTACCTCTGCATTTGATTTTGCATAGACCGAACAAGAACATGTTTGGCCATATGAAGAAACAAAGGAAATGTAATTACTTGAAAAAGACAGGAAAATTACAAAAGTTAAAAAATATTGTCATGATAAAACAAACACGCAATTGAAACGAAAGTAATTTTACAAGCATTTTTACAAAGAAGTGTTAAGTATTACTAAATTGCACCATTTAAAGTCGCTAAGACAACATACTCCTGCTAAGAGATTTTCCCTGATAATTGATACGTTCATTCAAATAGTCTCAAAATCCCAAACATACAAGATGTGAAGTGTAGCACCCAACTTTTTATAACCTCTTTGTGAAGATAATGTTAATTATCCTGTTGGATTTTACATTCTCTCATCTAATAAAAGAACATCTTCCTCACTGTGTTATTAGTATTTCAATTCCTACAAATTTTATGTTCATTTCCATACTGAACCTTTTGGTATAATAAAAGTAAATTATGTGTGTTGAGTGGTTGACTGTGTTATTATAAACATTTTTGTAAAGTATGCAAGAGAATAAACAAGTATGCAGAACATGAAGAGATGAAAACAGCAAAAAGAAAGGGAAATACACAGAGAAAGTAAAATATTAATTTATTCTGGTTGCCTTATTAATTACTTAAAATAAAAAATAATAAAAAAACCCAAACCCAACCAACAAACCAATGACAACAATAACAAAACCCCTACAAATAACAGGTATTGCAGTAGTTAAATAGCTTGACTTTTAGAGTAATTAAGACACTGCTTTAGGATTCAGTGAAAGTTATGGCTGATTAATGCTTTGGAAGCCCCAAACTCCCTTGTAAGTTCTGACATCAATCTATCAGTATACTGAGCTGAATATAGAAAGATGCCCAGCAGTAGATTTTAAATGTATTTTACCTTTTCTTCTTATATGAAAGATTTCTAACAGTTGTCTTCTCATGGAAGCACAGAAAGCCACCTTTATGAAAAACATGTTCATGGTCAAGATTAAGTAATTACATGTAAAAAGTAAAAGAATTAAATCTGATGTTTTAATTGATTAAAAATATTATGTTAATTTCTTCCAAAAATTTCATAGCCCTATTTCTTTCAAAATACAGAAACAAGAGGCTTTTGAAAGTTCAAAATTATTTTACCCCATATCTAGAAGTAATTTATCTTTGAAAGTAATTTATCTTTGAAAGATAACCATTTCTGATGGCATATTGATAATTTACTTTTAATGCAAAAAAGATGAAAGAGTTAAATTATCTACTTTTATTTTAATTATGCTATTTATATGAAGATATTTAATTTTCAGTAGAATTAGGTTTCTCTCCCTTTCTTTTTATTGATAGATATGTTCATAGAAAAATACAAATATTTAAGCACATTAAGGTAAAACTAAAACATTTTTTGGGCTAAAGTTATCAAGACTTCTTGGCCCAAATCCAGTTAATATTTCCAGTAGAAGTAAGAAAATATAGGTAACTAATTATTTGCTATGTCTGGGCAATTGTAACTATAGATTCTATAAACATTAAAAAGCAAACAAAGAAAGAATGATAAAAACCGCACTACTTCTTTAGAACATTTTCATGTAGTATGTGTAGTAGTAGATTGGACATGGATCAGGAGTCATTAATTAATTAATCCCTTTGGGAATATTTCTATCTAGGCTACCTGATGGAAGAGAATTTTTTTGTAATATTTCACATTTGTAGGTATCTGAATAGCACAGAAGAGATTAGATTAATTTGTACTTGCTTAGCAAAATGTGCTTGTAGGATATTAATATAACAAGGGCTACTGATCATGAAACTGCTTATAGAGTATTTCTTGTCCCTAAATTATGCAGAAAATTATCAACAAAATGACACAAAAAAGGAGGAAACAAAAGTACAGATTTCCTTCTTACTTTAAAGGTTTTTGTAGTATCAGCATCATGCAGGTACTTATTCTTGACAATTGTCTACTGTGGTAGTAGATGGAAATTCAAAGTGCTGCTGCAAAAGAGAGAAAGTCAAAAAAAACCCCAAACCACAACAAATAAAACAGTAAAAATGTCTACATCACTGCATCTGTGATATGGAATCCACCTTAAAGGATGTATACTGAGGTAGTATGGTGAAGTTTTGGTGGTGTGAAGGAGTGGAGTCTCTGAGAAGTTCTTTGTGAACTGCAGACTGTGGGAATGAATCACACTAGAAAAGTTCGCAGAGGACTGTCTCCTGTGAGAGTGAACCCACACTGGAGCCGGGAAAGTAGTCCTACCACCGTGGAGGAAGCAACAGCGGAGCAGCAGAGACAACATATGATGAACTGACCACAATCCCATTTCCAATCTCCCTGCTCTGCTGAGGAGGTAGAGAATTGGAAAAAAAGTTAAGGCCAGGAAAAAGGGATCTATCATAGTGAGGTGTTTTAAAGATTTGATTTTATTTCTCATTGTAATACTCTGATATGATTGCTAATAAATTTGAATAATTTCCCCAAGTCGAGTCTGTTTTCTCCATGATAGTAATTGGTGAGTGACCTCTCCCTGTCCTTATCTTGGTCCACCAGGCTTTTGTTATGACAAAAGTTAGACAGAGGGGGGACAGTGGTAAAGCAGATTTGCTGGGCACCTGGCACCAGCTAGGATTAAACCACTACAGGATGTACACGTTCTAACCATCTAGAGGATACTCAGTATATGAATGCAACAGGAACTAACCAAAGTGTTAATTTTTAATGAGCATTTGGGTATTCACAACAAGAGAATTAAGATTCCCTGAAATAATTTGTTTTGTTATATGAATTATAGAACTTAATATAAGAAATGAAGAAACAAGTATTGGTAATAGGAAGGTATGATAGGTACTTTTTCAAGATTAAATGCAAATCAGAATCAGTGAATGAGCTAGATTTTTTCCTTATGCTCCCATAATATTTCAAATACCAATTTAATTTTGCAAACATTTAAGTGGGAATTGCAATATTCTTAATAGCAGGGCTTCAGTTTTATAGTCTCATCTTTCATTATCTATGATGAAAGTAACCTCCGTAAAGAGATTATCACTTTCCACTTTCTTCCACTTTCAGCCCTTGAATTGAATTTCTTTTCCTTATTTTTTTTTTCCATATATGATGTCAGGTATCATATCGGTTTAAGAGTATCTTCTGATGTTGCAAGAATGAATAAAGTACCAAGTTGTAGTTATAAGACAGTGAGGAAATTGGATAAAAATGGATGACCATTTTAATAATATTGGTTCAGATTTCCTCTTTGTAATTCACAATAGAATGCAACTTGGTGGTCTGTCTTTGGCAACTTGCACTGGGCTGAACATATGACAAAATGAAAATGAAATTGTTAAAAGTTATGGTATTTTATAAGCTCTCAGATATTTGGGAATTTGTGATGCCTATGACAAGAAAACAATTTCTGGAAGCTGTTCAGAAGTGTTTCATTAAGTAATAAAAATAATTTTAAAAATTCTGACAATTTGCCTATATCTCTATTCACATATACATCTATATATGCATGTAACTACATCAAAGTCAAGATATTAGAACTGAATACCTTCTGGTTTTAATTACTAAATTAGCGATTCAAAATTGGATAACTTTATGTTAAAGAGTTGCCAATTCCCAGTGAAATTCAGAACCCAGGTTTTTTTTTCTTCCCAGTCTGTTTACAACAAATCCAGTGCACTCTAACACCAAGGAGGAAGTGGCTGCTGACAGGTCCTTTTTCATGTCTCACAAACAGCAAGTTGTAGCCCACATTGCAGAGGTAGACATTCAGACACAAAGGCACACACACAGAGGACATTGTTTTAAAAACACCCAAATAAACACAAATTGCTCTCACATAAATAGGAACACAGGTACCACAGGGCTGTTCTTCTTTCCAGCTGATTAGGACTAAGGTTCACTGGTATATGCACACATCCCCTCAACCCAAACTGTCTAGATTTACAAGGCTATCACAGACACAGATCCATGAAATATTAAGATGACATTATTTAAATCTACCTATTGTACATGCCCAGATTCCAAATCACTTATAAAGTCATTGGATCAAGGGCTGTTTTTTTCCAAATATGGGTCTTCTGCTCACTGGTTGGTCATTTTTTACCAAATGACACATACACAGAGCTGCTGGCTCTAAACAGTCAGTATCTCCAGCTGCCAGCACCTAAATCTCTCTTCACACAGTCACTTAAAGACTGAGATTACACAAACCCCCAGTTTGCAATATGATTTAATAAGAAGACATGACATAGTGTGGTGATGAGGGAAAGGTTCAAACAGACAAATGTGTTTGCTTACAGGTGATCGGATATCTTTACTCCCTCTTCTCTGTTTTCCCATGTTTGTTTCCATATACCTTGAACCTTCCTCTTTCCTACCATTGCTACCTCCCAAATAAACAATAAACAAACAACACACCAAAATCTTTTTTTTCACTTGTCCCAGTTTTCTCATATATATTTCCTATAATCATACCCAGATTTGGAGTTTCTCATACCATTACCAAGGTGATTTCAGTCTTACATAATATCATCAATTGGGGTTACTTGACATTCTCCTCCCTAAAAACTCAGTGCCTCCTTGTTTTGGCTACTGTTGAGCACAACATCAGCATTGTCTCCTCAACATTTCCTCATTACGAGGCTGGGGTGGGGGCAAGGTCCTGGGAGGGGACACAACTGGGACAGATGACCCATTTTAACCAAAGGGATATTCTATACCGTATGATGTCAGGTCAGATATAAAAGCTAAAGAAAGGAAGAGGGGGGGGAGGAATGTGTTGATATGAATTACTTTGAGGAAGTAATGATTATTTATTTAGGCTTATGGATTTATAGGCAAATAAAACATCCAACACTTTAAACTTTCCACTAGTGTTCTAAAAATATGAATACTTGTCTATTACTTTACATACATTCACAGTCACAGTTGTCTTTTGTGGTGACTCAGAAGTAAATTTAAAGTTATTGACTATACAGCTTGAATTATTGCTGTGTCACAAAACCCATAACACAACCATCATTCTCATTAAAGAAAACAAACTTGAAATTTTGTTTTCTTGCAAAAAGATACAGTATTTTTAGGTTGTAGTTTCAGATTTTTTTTTTTAATAGTGATTTTTAAACTAAATAAACATTTGAAGCTTTCTGGATTTTGTGTAAAACACGACTAATAAACATGCAATTAACTGTAAACAGTTAAAATTTTTCATATGAACATAGTTTTTGTTATTGAATGCATGATGAATAAATTTTCAGACAGTGAGGTATGTGGCAATTTTGAATTCATTATATTTACTAAAATGAATAAAAATAATAATATTTCAAATAAGATTATGAAGTTAAATAGTTCATGCAAGGAAAAATTAACTACCTCAATTAATCTTTTTTAAACTGAGCAAAAAAATTCCAAGTTGAACATAATATTTTATTTGGCTTTATCTTTATGGGTTGGGCTTTTTTGACACTTTGATAAGTGCCATGAGAAGTGTCTCATAAGAAGCTTCTAAGTGTGCACAGCTTCAATATGCCTGCATTTCACCTACTATATTTACTTAATATGCATAACTTATATTACAGTACTTTTCCCCTTTGGCTGATAAAATGAATTTCTCGATGATTTAGTCAATCTGATTTTGGATAGTCTTCCCAAGGTTAATCCTGAGAAAGACTGGGTGATTCTTTTGCCTGCTATTACAGAAGCACTGGGGCACGTGTGTGTTTCTCTGTCCAGTCTCAAGAATTCTGCAATGGATCTTTGTTCTTCATTACACTTCCTTTTCCAAGCATGATGTGAATTACAGTTAGCTGCAAAGATCAGTTCTGCTTTGCTGAATATAAAAGGGTACACAAAGGCAATGCAGGGCTGTCTCGTTATGCATTTCAAACTGGAAGCAATTTCTTTGATCAAGAAATCCCCAAAGCTCTCTGTCTGATTCTGGCCTTCACTTAATGTGTCACAACAGCATACAGAAAAATATATAAGGCATTTATAAATTAATTCTGAAATCTGTATGAGAAGTCTGCATTTTACCCCACTATTTTATTATCTGTAATATTTAATTTTAAATATGTACTTCAAATCTGTAATAGCTTTCTTCAAAGATTCCTTGGGTATGTGTCTGAAGAGAAGTATGACAAATTTTGCTGAAAAAACACCTGTTAAAAATGTAATGTAATAATAAAAATAATGTTCTGAATTTACATTCTGGTTTGCATTTCAGTAAGAGTGCAGGGACATTACTCAATTACCTTTCCTAACATGACTTTCTGACAAATATTAGTGTTCTCTTTTTACATAACTTATCCAAGATTACAGAGCACTTTATCACAGCTGTATATACAGAAAGCTTTATCTTGTAGTTTTGGCTTTTCAGAAAAAAAGATAGTTTATAAATTCTACCCTCACTTGAATTCATAGTTCACATATATTCCTGAATAGGAATTGCTTTGAAATTACATTTAAGTTCTGTACGTACCTCTCAGAAATTTTGAATTTCCCTATGAATTTGTGGGCATTTAATGAGGATACAAAAGACTGAGTTCACACTATGTGCAAATGGACTTTTATGAACGAAAGTAAACTGAAAGAGGGTAGGTTCAGATGGGACATAAGGAAAAAAATTCTGTTATTGTGGGAGTGATGTGACACTGGAACAGGTCGCTCAGAGGGGTTGTGGATTCCCCATATCTGGAAGTATTCAGCACTAGGTTGGACGGGGTTGTGAGTAACCTGGTCTAATGGAAGGTGTCCCTGCCCATCTTAAACATGTTGCACTAGGTGATGTTTAAACATCCCTTTCAACCCAATCCATTTTGTGATCTTGTGAATCTGTTTCTATCTAAGAAATACTTTTCTTCTACAATATCATACTGGTTTACTTAATTGTCAGAGTTTAACCCCAACTGACAGCTAAAAAAACTGCTCACTCCTGGTGGGGAGGAGAACTGGAAAGAAAAGGTAAATCTCATGGGTTGAGATAAGAGTAGTTTAATACTTGAACCAAAATAAGTTGATATTTGTAAAGTTGTATTATTATTAATAAAATACTACTAAGACTAAATATTCTATAACTATTAGTAGTCATGATAAAGAGAGGGGAATAGAGTAACAGAACCCAACAGAAACAAGTGATATAAAATACAATTGCTCACCACCCACTGACTAATACCCAGCCCATTCTCAAACAGCAATGGGCTCCTCCTGGGTAACTACCACAGTTTCCATTCTGGACATGATGTTCTAGGGTATGGAATATCCCTTTGGCCAGTTTGTGTCATCTGTCCAGGTCGTGCTTCCTCTCAGCTTTTAGTGAAGCTCCTCACTAGCAGAGAGAGAAGGAAAAATCCTTGACTGAGGGTAAGCACTGCTTAGCAAAAACCAAAAACATCAGTGTGTTACCAATATCTTTCACATAATAAAGCCAAAAAACATAGCACTGTACTAAGCTACTAAGAAAAAATAAACTCTATCCCAGATGAAACCAGGACATTAATGAAGTTAAATGTCTCCTTTCTTACATCAGCTACTACATAAAATATAACAGAGCCAGTATATGACTACATAAATATTTATAGAAACACGGGTATGTAAGTAAGCTTTTTGCCTTAGGTGGTCCCTGTGGCAGACAGCACTAGTATTCAATTTGAGTGAACATGATATTAATATACACTGTCTATCTGTGGTAGCTCCAGGCATTGACAATAACACTCATCAAGATTTAGTAGCATCTGTTTCCTGTTATTAGGATATGCATTACAAGACGCTAATTTGGTTAGTCAGTTCTTAATTAGAACTACTTGAATTTCTTTCTGAAACTTACAGAATTACCACATGATTTTTGAAGGGACATTTTGTTATTTATTTTATCCAATGAAACCTGAAAGTTGCATAAATAGTTTTTAAGTTTACATCCTCGCTACTGCAAGAAATTGCTTTGTATTATCCATGTAAGGGTTGAGAGGATGCTCTCCATCCATAGATGGAATACCATAAATCCAGTGAATAACTCACATGTTGGTGCTCACATACCTTTGGTCGACCATGTGTATCTTATGCTTGAAAAGATGTGAAAACCATGCATTTCTACTTTGATAATCATTTACCCTGCCTTTTATGCTTGTCCTTGTGTCTTATTGTTCATTTCCCCATGCGTCTTGATGATTTCAACAGAAATTTGAGATAGAGGCCCATAAACTGAGTGCAAAAAATAGAATGCCTGCCTTTCCTAAAGCTATTGAAAGATTATTGGTGAATTTTACTTTCTTGAGGACTAGAAAATAAATTCCAAATGCAATTTTACTTCATGACCAGCTTTCAACTGTTTGTTCTTTAGTTAGAGTGGGGGTTTTTTTGCTTGTTTATATAAGAAGATCTTTTCCCTCTACTTTTTACTCCCCTGGTTTGTTTACAGATATAGATTATATTCTTCCCTTAGGCTAAGCCTGCCCACTCCAGTGCTGATGTTCATAGACCCACACACGTGTAGAGCTGACCAGGATTCCACTGGCCCCTCTGATAGCCATCTCCTCCCCATGCTCTTGCACTTCAAAAATACAGCCCTATATCCTATACCATTTCACATACCTGCCAGCCAGTCCACCTTGATCTAGTCCCTTGTAGTGCTGCACATGCACTGGTTGCTGTCAGCAGGGACCTATAGGTCCCTGTGGTCCTGGTCCCATCCCAGTGTCTGACCCTTGATTTAACTTGCTCTAGTTTCTTCAGTCACTGGCACATGGGCTGTGGCATCCAGACACTGGTAGCTGGCACATGGCAGTTGACACCCAAACACTCACTCTAGATGTTGCACCTTGAACACCTTTTGACCCAAGATCCCAAACCAGTTGCTGCACTCAGAAACACAGCAGTGTAGAGACACTGCTGAATGAGAACAGGGAAACGAGTGTACAGGAATATTTTCTTTATGATAAGCCCCTTATATCACTTTATTCCTCCATTTTACCACCTTTGTTCCTCCCCAAATCACCTAATTTATTGCCTTTTTCTACTTTTTTTCCTTCCCTAAAAATCCCACAAGAATTCCTGGGCATTTCAGTCATGAAATGGTGCTCCTTTGAATGACATATCCCCAGACCTCAACCTCCCTTCAAGGGTTCTACAGGTGCTTTAGTACTGACTTACCTTGATGGTTTTCACACCTGGACTGAATCTTCCAGATAATCCTGGAAGGAGGCTGTACATGATGTCCCTTCGTCTGAAATTTTGAGTTCCTCCCTATGAGTGCATCTATGTCTTCTTTTGGGCTTGTGAGTCTGATGTTTCTTCTGTGCTGGGCCTAGAAATAGCCAAAGCAGGGTGTTTTTGGGGCTTCTCCATCTGCCATTGTCTCTTTGGGTTTGTATGTTGGTGTGCAGACCAGCTTTTATCATATCATCATCATGACTAGGCTTCGCGAATGAAGATTTGAGAAGGGCTCTACCCATGCTTGCTACAAGCGCTCTGATGGCTAAAAAGACCAATGCGAGATAGACAAGTCCGGTTGCAGAACGTACAGCAGAAAGACTCCCCAGGTGATATCGACAAGACGCGATTCTTTCTGCGTTGTCTTTTCTCCTCGAGAGTGATCCTGCGTGTGTTCTCAAAAGCAGCAGCAGTGGTATAGATGGATTATCATATAACCCAATAATGTAAGTGTAAACATATACAAATGAGTTGTCAGGATATAAAATGGAAATCAGTGAAGATAGCAGAGCTATTTAGCTTGCCATACTGAAGTGTCAGCTAATTAGATTTCCTTAATCATATTTACTGTTTGAAGAAAGGCTTGGCCCATTGTGTTAAAATCTGAATTTAGCTGCATTTGAGAAATCATAGGACATCTGTCAGTGACAAAAGACTGGCAGAAGTGACATGGGACTTCTGGGACACTTGTGTTTTTCAAAAGCAGTAGCTGTCAGGCAGGCAGGATACCTTTAAATTTTCAAGTTAAGTTTTAACTGCTTCACATAATGAAAGTAGTGTTATTATTTTCATTTCTATTACATGAAGAACATTTCTAAAAGACAACAGAAAAAAATGGTGATTTTTTTTATATATATGTTCTGGTTGGTGGCTGCTAAAAATAGGTTTGTCTAAAGAATTACATGTGTAGACAAGTGTAGTGAATCAGCAGTGCATTAAACTAGGGCAATGAAGCACAAGGATTGCTTTCTTCAAATAAGCTTCCAAATGTAATTTAGGTTTTGTTAGCTAGTAAATAGGTTCCGGCAGAACTGATACAGCTGAACCAATATCTAACATCAGTTCACTGAAGTGTGGCTGTCCTCCGGGCTTCCAAATGTCAACATAGCAAAGCATTTTATGAGCAGAATGAAGTGAACAGAATTCATCTGTATTCTGGACAGTTACATCAGGCACCACAATTTTGTCCACCTGAATTCTTAATAGATGTGTTTCCTTCACATCTGCACATCATGGTACTTTTCCAAGGTAAGAAGCCTGGGACCTTTTACAATTTGCACACATTAATCCTGTAATTGTTAATTAACAGTACAGTTTCCAAGTAATTTGACTCCTCTTTTCTTAAATTACTTTCTGTTTCCTAGTGGTTGTACTGCTATGTATTTTGCAGAACACAAGAATTCAAAAGGATTTTGAACAAAAAAGCTAAAATGCAAAAAAAGTGTTTCTAATGAAAATAATAGTAAAATTATTTAAATGTTTTGCTCACACAGTTTGGTCTTTTTGACCAACAAAAGTTTAATATTTCACCTTCCAAAAAGGACAGAGTCCATCATTCTTTCTTAAAGAGAAGGCATGAAATCTTTTAAATATAATTAAGAAAAATATTAATTTTAAAATCCTAAAGCAAAACATGCTGCCATTAACAAAGGACTCCTTCTTTAATATGAGGACAAATTAAGTGAAACTGCCCATATTAGATCTTATTTAAATAATAAGTAAAACAAAAACAATCAGGTACTGGATCCTGACCATAAACCTAGTGTTCAATTTCTAGCATAGTGAATTAGAGTTCTTTGCATGGGATGAAAATAAAAAGAACTGAAAAGAAAATCTTTTATCCCCCTGCAGGATAGTAACCAAGTCAAGTAATATAGGCACTTGAATTCCTATAATAGGCATTTATTTTTGAAAAGGGTGAAAGAACTTCATATGTTTCATTTAAACCAATTAACAGATTAGGGGAAAAAAAACCCAAAACAAACAAACAAACAAACAAACAAAAAAACCCACACCCAAAAAAACAACCACAAAAAACAGACCAAAAAAACAGTCTGCTCCCACAACTTTAATTTTCTTTGAGATTTCCCTCAATGCAAAGCAAGGATCGGAGATTGGGGTGGGAGGAGAGACAAGAGAGGGGAAAAGAAGTCAAATAAAGGTTTAATAATATCTATTTTTAGGACACTTCTGATTCACATAGTTAAAAAAAAAAAAAAAGTGTTATCAAAATAGAGAACAGTATTTAAATTGGTGAGTGAGTGGTTGCATACTCTTCTTTCCCCCCTATCGCTTCATTGTCCCATTTCCATGATCTCTACCTCTTGCAAGATTTTCCTTTACTCATAATCTCATTTCTTATAATCTCATACTCTAAACAGGACCCAAACCTCAGTGTCCCCTTTCCTTTCTCTATCCTTTTATATGAAGGTTGGAGTCCTCTTGCATAAAGAATCTAATCCCACTTCTTTATTTCTCCCACTTATTACAAAGACACACACTCTGTTCAAACCACTGATACTTATTTTCACTCTTTTGCTGTCACATCATATCTTAATATTAACTTTTCTCTCTTCTTCATCAGTTACCAGAATTCCAGTTCCCAAACTTCAAATTCACTGGAATGTTGTCTTGGGTAACATATTGTACAGGTCATAGGTAAAACATTTGTTCTGCTTTTAAAGAAAATTTTGATGTCAATATTAATCTCAGTAGCATGCAGATCTGATTTCATTTATAACTCATTTCGTAGAAGCATTCTAGACTCTTCCAGTTGTAAGTCCTCTCTGTTAGTCTTTTCAAACAATGAAAGAAAACTGTTTATAAGATCTATATATATATCCCTCATATCTGAGATTGTATTGGGAGATAAAAGTATTTATTCTGTCAAAGCATGTTATCTATGTAACCAATCAGGAAGCATTTCTGGATTCAGTAGCTGTTTGCTAGTGTAAACACTCTTGTATCAGAAAAAACTAATTTAGAAGATCTCCTTATAGTCCCTGAGCAGTTAATACAGTATAGTTTAAACAACTATGAGTTCAGAGAAATAAAAAGTAATAATTAAAAAAAAATGAAACCAAAGCAGATGCTGTCAATTTTATACCCAGCTGAGTTTGGTTCCATTCCATATTGATTTATTTCTGAAAGTTTAGTCACTTAAAGCTCACAAACTTTTAAGTCCCTGAGGAAAAAAAATTATTTGGGATATAGACAGCAATTATTTGCTTCATCTACATATCATCATCATGGCTAGGCTTCGCGAACGAAGATTTGAGAGGAGCGCTACCCACGTTTGCTACAAGCGCGCTGATGGTTAAAAAGGCCAATGCGAGATAGACAAGTCCGGTTGCAGAACATAGAGCAGAAAGACTCCCCAGGTGATATCGACAAGATGCGATTCTTTCTGCGTTGTCTTTTCTCCTCGAGAGTGATCCTGTGTGTGTTCTCAAAAGCAGCAGCAGCGTTATAGATGGTGTGTCTCCAGGCCTCCCGATTGGAGGCCAGGGTAGACCAGTGATGGTGATCAATATGGCTAAGGCTGAGGGATTGTTTCAGGCAGTCCTTGTATCTCCTCTTCGGGGCTCCTCTCTTGTGGCAGCCAGTGGCAAGTTCCCCATAAAGCACGATCTTAGGGAGGCGATGATCCTGCATCCTGGAGACGTGCCCTGCCCAGCGCAGCTGAGTTCTCAGCAGCATGGCCTCAATGCTCGTGACTGCTGCCTGTTCAAGGACAGACATGTTGGTCACATAGTCAGTCCAGTGGATGTTTAGGATTGTACAGAGGCAGAGCTGATGGAAGCGTTCTAAGAGACGCAAGTGGTGCTGGTAAATGACCCATGATTCAGAACCATATAAAAGAGTAGACAGCGCGATGGCTCTGTAAACACTGATCTTTGTACTTTTCTTCAGGTGTTTGTTTTGCTACACTCTTTTATGGAGTTTACCAAAAGCACTGTATGCCTTTGCTAACCTGTTGTCAATTTCAGCATCATTACCGTCTGAGGAGATGATGCTTCCCAGGTAATTAAACTGTTGGACTGATTTGAGTGCTGTTTCACCAATGGTGATATGGGGATGATGGGAGACTTCCTGACGTGCAGGCTGATATAAAACTTCTGTCTTCTTCAAGCTGACTTCCAGACCAAAAAGCTCAGCAGCCTCTGCAAAGCAGGATGTTAAACGCTGCAGAGCTACTTCTGTGTGGGCGACGAGGGCGGCATCATCAGTGTAAAGCAGCTCACAGATAAGATGATTTAAGGTCTTAGTGTGGGCCTTCAGTCGCCTTAGGTTGAAGAGGCTCCCATCAGTACGATATTGAATGTAGACAGCATTTTCAAAATCGAGGTCTGCCGTGGCCCTTTGGAGCATCATGCTGAAGAAGATCATGAATAAGGTTGGTGCGAGACCACAGCCTTGCTTCACACCATTAGCTATTGGAAATGGCTCAGAAAGTGCGTCCCCATATCTGACTTGACAGCGCTGGTCCTCATGAAGCGAGATGATCATTTTGAGGAACTTGGGAGGACATCCTAAACATTCCAAAATCTGCCACAGACCTTCTCTGCTCACAGTATCGAAAGCCTTGGTGAGATCAACAAAGGTAACATAGAGTCCTTTGTTCTGTTCCCGACACTTCTCTTGCAGTTGTCTGAGAACAAATACCATGTCTGTGGTACCTCTGTTGGCTCAGAATGCATATACATAAATATGCAACAGGAGCACTCTATTGTGTTCATATGTCAAGGGTTTAGTAAAACAGTGCAGGCTGCAAGGGTGTCTGGTGTCATAAGACACCAAGAACTGTCCCTGTATAGGACATAGGTAGTACCAGCTGGCTCCAAAACAGACTCACCACTGGCCAGAGCCGAGACAGCTGTGACACTGAAAGTTTCTCCATGATAACACACTTAAGAAAGAGTGAAAAACCATTGCGAAGTCACTATGGGGAAAGACTGTGAACAGTGTGAAAGTAAAAGCCCTGCAGACACCAAGATCAGAGAAGATAGAGGAGAAGATATTCCAAGCAACAGAGCAGAGAATCCATTGCTGCAGTCCACAGCAAATCATAGAATGAAATTAGATAAACAAGGGGTGTTTAACCAAAACCTGCACTTCATTCTCTCTTTTTTATTTTCCCTCCTTCTCTCCTTATTCCTTTTTTCCTTCTTTTACATCTTCTTTTTCCTTCCATTTCCTTCCTTCCTTCTTTCTTCCCTCCCTTCCTTCCTTCTTGATCTTCTGCTCATTCTTTTTTTATTTCTCTCTCTTTGACCATTCTGTACTTGAGTCTTTAGCCACACTGCCAGCAGGCTCAGCTTTTGTGTCCCATGGGAGGAGGGCAGTGGGTTAAAAATGGGCTTGATTTTGTGTAGTGTTACTTGGCTGTGTTCAGGCTCTGCCTGTGCTATCAGCTGCCTGGACAAATGCCTGCAACGGGGCAGCATTTCCTTCACTCCAGTTTTGATTGGTTTGCATGGCTCACTATATGAATTGGAGGAGACTAGGAAGTGTAGTGAAAATGTTTATTGCCTGGGGAAGGAAAATAACTGGAACTTGTACTGGCTGGGTGCCTTGGCACATCAACAGCAGTGACCATAGTTAAGAGAATGTTTGGCAAGGTTTTTACTGTTAGGCTTTTGAAATACATGAAAAAGCCTTCTTAGTTGATGAGCCAGAAAACACTACTAATCAATGAACATGAAAAAAAAAACCCAACAAGTAAACAGATTTTCCATAAAACAATATTAGAAAGAGAATTAATTTAGGTGATTGCAATTCAAACTAAAATATCCTATTGGTCTAAAATTTATTTTAGAGGGGAAAAAAAATTTTATTAAAAGAGTTGGAATGTTTCCACAGTGATAGGTTACATACATACATTCTTATTCTTCTGTAGATAACTGTCACCTTGCTTATACTTCATTACTGCATTGAAATTTAAATATATCTAAAATACTTTACCTAAATTTACATAAATTTGTGCATTTAATCTAAACTACTCATCTGCAATAAATGAAATATAATAAGTAATAAATAAAAATGGCCAGTCTTCGCGAACGAAGAACCGGGGAAGGTCTTTACACCTTCCAGCCTGCGCATTGGATTTTTTAGGTGAGACACAGTGTGCGCGGAACTGAGCCCACCTTTTAATCCTGAGGTTCATCTGCCGGGGCCAAGCGAGCTTGGACGGTGGCAGCGAGGTCCTCAGGACGTAGATGGATTGCCTTACAGGGCTAACGAGCTCCATCTGCCCGGGGAGGGGCCCTGACCGGGAATCGAACCCGGGTCTCTGCAGTGACAGTGCAGCGCCTTTCCCCTAGACCACCAGGGGCTCAGTCAATGAAAAATGAACAATCTCTTCAGAACACCAATGATTCACTTGTTTTAGACATCTAGATACCTTTAGACATTATTCTTTTTTTTTTCGTAGATGAATCTTGATGAATCATATTATGTTACCACATCAGAACCATGATTTTGTAAAAAGAATACAAAAATTAGTACCGTCACTGCCAGGATACCAATGGAAACATTTTTTGCCATACCTTTCCTCAAGTATTCTTTTTCTATCTTTATATTCTTTCGCTTACCAGAACTACATTTTGCTTCAACAGCATGAATGAAGTAGAAATAGGCTTTCCTTCCCTGTCTCTAGTGTCATTCCCTCTCCAAAATGTCAAGAAGCAACATTGTCATACACGCAGAGTCAGTAATACTCTGCTAAGGCATAGATAATTTTAGTGAGTGCATACAGTCAAGTCTTTCAACTCCAGAAACTCAGCAGAAACCCTCACTAAACATCACTGACATCACAACATTTGGTCATATAAAATTCCTTTGTATGGTGTTGCTATCATGACTGATATATTGTCCACATAATGACTGTGAACAAAATACTATGATGAGTTTAAACTATGCCTTTCCATGTAGCTAAAAGTAGTTGCAGAACACCTGCTGTGATCAACAGCACAGAATTTATTGGGATCTAACGTATTTCTGAATAAGAAGAAGCTGCAACAGCTGGTAGCTGCTACGAAAGAGCTTTAAAAGCTCTCGATGAAACTGAAGACGTCCTAATGGATAGCTTTTTTCCATTCTCACCTACTGCCTATGCCATTTTTCAACAAGTCCCAAATGAAGTTGAAATTACACTTCTCCAGTAACCTTTGATATATATTTTGAAGTTCTATAAATGCTAATAGTCATGTTTTAAGAGAACACGAGAAGCAGCACTAAGGAAAGATGAATACGAAAAGCAACTATTGCTGTCACAAAGTGTGTACTCTGAAAACTCTTTTTCTAGGTTTTATGAATCTCTCACTAAAATTCTGTCCTATCTGGAAAACTCTATATGGTGTTCCCAAAATATACACTTTTGTTTGTTTGTTTAATTAATTAATTGTCTTGTTTTTACAGGATTTTCTCAGAAGCTAGATTTTTTTTTGTTTTATTTTGTTCTGTGACACATATTCTTTAAAAATGTTGTTCATCTCAGGAGACCCAAAAGGTTAAAGAACCAACAGGCGTTTTTGTTCTTTTCAGTAAAGCTTCCTGCTTCATCATGTGTTTCTGTAACCAGTGTCAATGTGTGGACCACATTTACATATATGTCACTACAGGGCTGAAATGTTTTCAGAAATAACAGTCTCCAGTATACATAAAAATAATTAAAGCTGTTAGAAAAAATCTGAGGAAAAAGAAAGTACTGGACTTAAATTAAAATGTTTTCTAAGCCATAGTCTTGTTAGCCCCCTAATTAGCATATGAAAAGCACAGTTTTCTGTGGACACAGAAAACCACAGTTTATGCAGAAGGTTTGAAACTACTGAGACTTCATTATATTTTCAGGCTGAGATTGATCCTTAACATGCAATGTGTAAGAGTCTCATAAATAGTTTAAGTAACTTTTGTCAAACTAATTAACAATTGACATTATATGGTGATTTACTGTTTCCTCTTCTTTTTTTTTTCCCCTAGGGGGAAGTGTTTTTAATTTACATGGTAATTTCAATATAAAAATAAATAAATTTCAAAACCTAAGTTCTTCTCTGAGATTTTTTTAAATAATATTTATATTATGTACAGTACTTCAAGGCATGACCAGAATTAATTTTTCTGCTAATTTTTCTCAGTGTTTGCATCACCTGTACTGAAGTTCATTTCATGATTTTTCTAAGGAGCTGTTTAAAAAAAGTCTAGCACTTTGTTTCATTTTGACTATTTATTTATGTTCTCTGACACAGAATTTAGAGTCATAGAATCATAGAGTACTTTGTGTTGGAAGCAATCTTTAAAGGCCACCTAGTCCAACCCCTTTGCTATGAGCAGGGACATCTTTGACTAGACCAGGTTGCTCAGAGCCCCATCCAACCTGCCCTTGAATGTTTCCAGGGACCTAGGAGCCAGCTATAAACCACGGGGCCTTTCGTTATCTGGGCTGTTGCTGCAGTCCTAAATCAGCTTCGTGCTGTAGCTCAAACACTGGTGCTGCCCTTTGCCTTTTGAATGAACAGCACGAAGAGAATGACTTCTATCCAACCCCTGGCAATATTATGGCTGCCGGTTCCTTTGCTGACAGTTTCTGGAAAACACAGAATGAGTTTTTTTCTTTTCAGTCCTATCAGGGCAGAGCAGAGGCCCTACTGCAGAAATTATTGCCTGATCTGCCTCTGTTTGGGAAGGAATGAATTTAGGTCTTTTAGGCTCTGAATTATACCTGCATTTCTTCAAAACTTCCCTGCAGTTTAACTGGATACTTTTCTAACTCATATGCCATTGCCTGCTAGGTGCTGGGAAGAAAGATAAAAAGGACTTAATTTTGTTTGGTTTTGGTTTTGCTTACTAGATTTTTAAATATTTATTTTATTTATGTATCTAAAATAATTATTTTTGTTCAGCCAAATTACGAAGGCACAATCTTTATTTAAGGCAGAGAGAAATCTACTGCACTTACAATATAAATTATTTTATTTTAGGTCATGGACTTCAGTCTGCTAATCCTCAAGCAGTATTCAACACACTGTGGTTCTCTCCTCCTTAAAAATGTAAAGAATAAGAATGGTATGAATAATAACAAACTTGCAGTCTTTCACTTCCAAGAAATAGCAAAAATTACATCTAAGTCTCACAGCTACTCTAATGCAGCTAACATGTCTCCAAGCACCGAAACATAACCTTGAATACTTATCTGTGGTGCATTTAAGCATTTATTGGATGTTCACTCCATTAGAAAGCAAACTACAGCATAATTTTATACTTGTCTCATATATGATTTCATGCAACTACAGAGCAACATAGCTCAGACTTGAACACATTCACAAGTAAATGGAGTAAAAGGATACAGTTTTCAAATGGTGAAAGTTAAGTTCATTTGTTAAGCAGATGATCATTTTTTTTTTCTTTGGAGACTGAGGTTGATAATCTCAGTGGGAAGAAAATTTTGTGATTAAGTATGAAACCCTGATAGTCTCTCTACTTGAAAAATTGTTCATGTCCCTGAGGGTCTAAAGAAAGAGTCATTTGGGTAAAAGCTACAGTTCTGGCATTCTTCTAGAAGGATAAGACATTTTCAGGGAGATATTTTAACACAAAGAAAACGGAACAAACCATTTTGGTGTTGAAATAATCAGAAGGTTTGTTCTTCTTACACCAAACTGAAATTCCAATCAGGGAAATGTCTCTTTTTCAGACTGAAAATGTGGATCCTACATATCCTGTTGTTGATAGATTTTTTTTAAATCTTATTGCATGATAGCCTATCAGAGAAAAAATAATTTCCTCAACAAAGTAGATTGATAAGAGAAACATGAGACGAAAGGGGAAAGCAAAGAATCTTCCCTGCAAGGATAGACCTGGATAACAGGACCACAAGGAAAACAAGAAAGTTCAAATGAGTATCAGAGATTTCCGAGGAGGCAGAAAGATTCTTGCTGCTTTGACTTTCCCAGCCCACAAGAAAATACAGCAGAACCATGCTCCCCTCCAAGAACAGTATTTCAAATGTAAATCAGCATTGTATATTTCATTCAGTCATAAACTGAGAAGAAGTTAAAAAAACCCACAAAGCTTGTCCAGTTATGACTGCATGCACAGCCAATTGTTGTCTTAAGATATGTACAAAACATATTCTGTATTAACTGCATACAAGGAGCTGCCTTACATGATAATATTGTACCTTCATGTATTTTCAGGACAGGTTATACTGACTGTTTAAAATTGCATATGTATAATTAGGCAAGTTGCATAGTAGAAACTGCCACAGGAGTCTCTAGGATGACCAGGTTTTCAGCAGATTTTCTGGGATATTATACAACACAGTTAAGCCAAGAAGTAGTAATTATCAGTTAATCCATGCACAGCAGGAAGGAACACAGGCACTGTCCAAAGATCTGTCTGCAGAGCTCGTGTAACAACTACTCAAACAGTTGTGAAATCTGCTAGGATTTCAATCAATAAACAGTTCTTAAGCCTCTCCATTGTCTCACTAGGCAGAAACTAGCTGGGAAGTATTTGGAACACTCAGGGAATTTACAGCTAAGTGCAATGGCTGTAAAAATAGGCATAGCCCTGCTATCCAGCTACATCAGAATTATAGCTCTAGGACAATCTCGAGTTTCCTCCTTATATTAGAATTAAGAGTTTTCATACATGTAACACAATTGTTATATTTTGCAAAATTCTACAGATTCTGAGTTTACTAGATGCTAAATAATTGGTTCCATAGAACATTTACATTTATTTTTTCAGGAAATAAGATAAAAGAATAACAATAAGATCTGGATGGAGATTTTTGAAACAGAGAAATAGGTCCTTCACGGACTTGCACTTTTACACTTTACATGAGAATTAGTTCACAATTTTTTTGTTTGTTTTTCATAAGAAAGTGAAGACAAAACAAAATCAGAAAAACTGTCCTTATTTTTGGGCTCCTGTTTATGACAATTGCAGAGGCAGAGGCAGTAAGAAAACTGTAAGACACAGGTTACACAGCAATTCTTCCTTAGTATACCTTATCAGTTTCATGGAAATCTCTACTAGCAACTGCAGAGATGAAGTCTACATACGGATCAATCAAACAGCTGATGCATCCATCATGCTTTAATTTGTCTAACATCTTTCTTAATGCTTACCTATATGGCATTGTGAGGCAAAGAGATTTACTACTGTAAAACAGGTGTGGAGGTGGGTGGGAAAGAAAGCTAACTCTGCTAGAAGTTTTCTAGAAATTTCATGCCTAGAAACTTCATAGTGGCCTGTAATTTTGCAGAAAAATAAAATAAATAACAAAAAGGGAAAAAAAATCAAATCCAAAAACTTGATTTACCTTCCTTACAATGTCACTGGTTTTAGTCATTCCTTTCACTTCATGCTCAGCTATCACTCTTTCTCACAGTGAGAGGCAAAAAGATACATTCAGTCTTTTCTTACATGGAGGACATTCAATGTTCTGGACCATTTCTGAAATCATGGTCAGCCATTGGTATTTTTTAATTTTTGGTTAAAGTTTTAATATGATCTATAGACATTACCCATCAGAACTGAAAGGAGTGACCATGGTGTCATGAATTTATATAATGCTATAATCAGTTGTGCTTTTTTTTTTTTTTTTCTTCTAGCTGAGGATTGCTCTCACCTTTTCATAGAAATATCTGTATAAATCCAAGATGTTTGTATTGAGCACTAAAAGATAATTTGGAATTATTCATGTTTAGACATGTATCATATTTTCACTATGCATATTATTTTGAATTTTCTGCATTAAAATTCATAAAGTGTGAAATCGTATGCAATGTAAAATAACTGAAATCCTACACAACATAGGACAACTATGTGCACAATTAGTCCCATTGAGCTTTCAGCATCTATAGAGTGAGTGTTTGCTGTAGTCTCTATTCACAGGTGATGGAAACAAACAGGAATTTTGAGATGAATGCTTCACTTGTTCTCTTTTCCTGCAAGGTAAAATGAATTGCGCAGCAGAAGCACTTATCACTCTCCACTGAACATAATAGCATTCTAGATGACTGTGTCAGATGTAGCAATAGATATTGAAGACAGAGCTAGATGAACTAACCTCATCTCTTATCCAAGGCCTTTCTAAGACATCTAAGATAGAAAGACTTCATCAGAGTTATCCCAGGCCTTTGCTTATCATGCTGGTTAATAGGCTATCTATCCACTCTGAAAAATGACTTAAGGTGTTTTATGATATATAAAGTATTCCAGAATAAATTTAGCCTTCATTCACAGACAAACCACATTCTTAGTTCTTACTAATGCAATGGTGCTTGAGTTTTTCATTGTTTGTGGTTTTTGTTTGGTTGGTTTGTGGGTTTTTTTTGTTTTGTTGGTTTGGTTTTTAATTTGTATATATAATAATCAAGGAGAAACATAAAGCAGTGTAAATTTAAGTCATGAAACAGGATTAGTGAGTAGCCAGTATTCTAAAAAGAAATACTGCTTTCTGTAGAGTTGCAACTGCAAACAAGTTAATAGTTGGATTATGAAAATGCCAAAAATAGATACATTTTGAATTGTACAAAGGACATATCATATCTTCTGAGATCAGTCCCTAAATCAACAAGGGAAAAGACTTTTTCTTTTAGTGAATAAGCATTTTTTGTGTTATGAAGAAAAGTAAATTAGAAATCTAGCCTAAGGATCGTATCTAATCCCCCACCAAGCCCCTGTAAGAAATTTTAATGTCTGTCTGAAAAACTGACAACCTTTACAAAAATTCCATTAAGAAAATACAATCACAGTTTATGTAAGCAAGTTTGTAGCAGAAAAGAGTTTACAGTCTCATTAAAGGAAGAGAAGCCTGTAAGCATGACAGCTGACACACTCCATGGGGGATTCATCTTTATAAACACTTGTTTTCTGCTGGGGTTTGTGGAGTGTATAAGGAGAATTTTAAAGAAAGAAAAAAATGGCTTCATAAAATCTTAGCAACTTAATTAAAGCTTACTGAGGAGAAAATAAGATGAAAAAACCTTGTGGGTCAAAATAATGGCAGTTTTAAAAAAAAAGCAAAAGCAAAGCCTGAACAGGAAACCAAAGAAAACCAGTAGATTTTATTTCCCAATTCTCATCAGCAGGTTCTCATCAACTGGCTACTTCCCAGAAAGTGCAGTACATGTAATGGTTGTTCTGGAAGACAAACATCATGATGATGAACACCTACCCTCCTCTTTTCTCTTGGCTTTTGTTGCTGAGCAAACTCCCTATGGCATGGAATATCCCTTTGACCAGTTTGGGTCAGCTGCCCCAGCTGTTCTCCCTCCCAAGTTTTCGACTGCCCCCAGCCTACTGGTGAGGGGGCAGTGTTGAAGAGACAGCGTTAATGTTCTGCAGCACTGCTCAGCAGTTGCCAAAACACCGGTATGCTATCAACATCTTTCTAGCTACCAATGCAAAGCCCAACACTGTGAGGGCTGCTGTGGGGAAAGTGAATTCTATCTCAGCCAGACCTAACATATCAGGTTAAATAAAACATTTAAACAGGTCTACTACTGCATAGGTGAATATAGACACATACTCCAATAAAATAATTCATAAAACTCCTTCCTAGACTTCTTAGATAATTAAAATTTTGATGGCTTCCTGCATCACTTAAAATCTTATCACTAGAGCTCTTATTCGAACAACTACCTTTGCTGAAATACCTACTTAAGTATCTATATCTACCCTGAAGTAATTTCAGATCTGCAAATTAGATCCTTACATGTTTAAATCTCCTGGCAGACATTGTGTATTAGGTCTTTTCAAACTGAGCTTAACTGACTCTACCAGCACAGAATTCAATTAGAAACGCAACTGGACCATGAACTGCCAATCATTTAAATAACAGCCCCAGACAAAGAAGGCTTCAGAACATGACTCCTGTAACCCATAGTGAATGACTGATTCTTCAGGCTTACATGTTCATAGGTAGGTTAAAGGAGATGGTATTGTGCGTTGACCTTGGCTGGTGGTCAGGTGCCTACCAAGCTGTTCTCTCACTCCCCACCTTCCACCAGAAGGTACAAAACAAAATGAAAAATTTTGTGGCTCAAGATAAAAACACTGAGTTAGTATATTTGAAAAATTATTGGAGAAAGTTAATGAAAATTTTTTGTCCTTTTAGAGAGCAAAAATTAACTAATCAGAAGAGAAACTATTTATGTGGTCAGAAATCTCTTACAGTTCTCAGAGATTTCAAAGACGTTTGCAAATCCATTTTTGGTTATTCTTGCAGCTGAAATTCTTCAGACCTTTGTTATGACTGATGTTACAGTTTTACTAATATTATTAGTGTTATTGAAACTAAATATCTAATTTATTCACATGCAAAATCTGTTTTCAAAATCAATAAATATCCTGCTTAGACATTTCTATTCACAACTTGAGATGCTTTTATTTCTGGCCTCGGTCATGTAAGCTAAGTATAGTTATCATTCTACTGCTGCCTGGTATCAGTCTTCCCTACTCTTGGCATTATAATGGTCTTAATTACTTGTATAATCAGTAAATAAAAGTATAATAAAAGTCCTAATTACTTCTATAATCAGTAGTACTGTCTCAAGAACCCATTGCAGGTTAATCATTTTAAACTGGCACAGTTCCAGATTGGTCCAGATTCAAAGGCACTTTTTGAAACTCCTACACTTTTTTTTACAACTTGAAATAAAATTACAGCATGATATATATGATTGAATGCCATTAATACCAACTATCGCTCTGCTTATCTCCCAAAGTGGAAATGACATACTGTGAGGGAGATGAGTGTGAAGTAGTTAAAAATTCCACATAATATATGTCTAATAAATACACTGTTTTCATTAATCATTCTGCATAGATTTTCCACTTCATTCCAACAGTTTTTAAATAAAATTGCAAGAGTTATAATGACTTTTAAATAGTAAACTTTATTCTACACCAAGTATTAGTTATGCCATCATTAGTTATGTCTAATTCATAGGAAAAATGAGCTATGGCAGATTTATAGGGAGTTTTTATTCATTTTTATTTCCTCACAGGTTTAATTACAAATTGAGAAATGAGGATAATATTTAAACATTAGGCATTAAGTAGCCATAACGTGTGTATACAGAGAAAGACACTAGCTTACTTACTAGCAGGAACTGTGGGAAATGCAGTAAACTAAATTGTAAGAGAAGGAAGTTTATTTAAAGAAAATCTTCCCAATGTAAAGATGAAAGAAAGAGGAAAGAAATACAGCTTATTTTTTAACATTGAAATATATTCATTTCATGGTAATTGTGGCTTTATCAGATTTTGGTTGTGATGTTGGTTTGGTTGGTTGGTTTTTTACTTTGAAATACCACATGAATCAAAATCAGAATTTGTCAGGCAAGTATCATATGCATTACAGTATGAAATTGTTGACTTTCAGGTGAATTCGTAACCACAATATACTATTAAGCGATACACTGGTTTTACTATATGAATACTATTTAGATATGCAAAATGATTCTCCACCCATATTTCCTCATAATTCATCTATTTCAGACTATTACCACCAATTTAGATATATATGCAGTATGCCTCCATTATTTACTCTTTGTTATTAAATTGAAAACTCATAATTATATAAGGAAATATAAATATATAAGGATATATATAAAAATATATAAGGAAATGTAAACATACAATGAATAGGAAAAGAAAAAAAACCTTTTTCATGTTTGTTCCCATTGTGCTCTATTTTCTTTCCCTGAATCACATTTTTCTTAAAAAATTTTTCTGTTCTAAGATTATATTTTCTTTAAATTACTTTTTTTTTTTTTTAATTTTTCTACTATCCTTTTGGATAACAGCAGATTGTAAGCAGATTTGTAATTATGGTGATATACTGAAAATCTCAGGAAATATATTGCTTCTTATTTATTCAAGTCAGCAAAAGCCTTCACTTTCAAATATGACTAATTAACTAAATCCTTGATATTTACCAGAGTTTAGCATTTCATACTGTCACTACTCAGAACTGAAATCTTTATATTTTGTACCAGTAACTCTTCAGACAGTTAGATGCAACAGGTTGAACAGGTTGTGCCATCTCTGTCCTACAATGTTTTTAAGACTTGAAAGATCAGAGCAATGTGGTCTCATATCCAAACTGACTCTAATTTGAGGAGGAATCAGACCTTCACAGGTCACTTCCAGTCTGAGTTATTCTGTGCTTATATGATTTGCAACTTAGATGCCTCTGTTTTGTTATCAGTGTAACAACCCAAGGAAAAAAAATCTAAAAATGCAATCAAATATTTTTGGATTTAGTTGAAGTTATAAGACAGTGCATGAAGTTGTGATTATTTTATTTTATTATTATTTTATTTTACTTTATTTTATTTATTTATTTATTTATTTATTTAAAATTTTATTCTATTTTTTTCCCTTGGCCTTTTTTAAATAATTGTTTTTCAATAGATTCCTTTTTTTGTCCAAACAATATTCATTATAACCTTTGTTCTATATATATTGTGATGTTTATTTTATACACATGAGGAAGAATTAATTTGACCTTAATTTGGCCTTCTGAAATTCCTTATGGAGGATAATCTTATATTTTATGCTAGCTCAGTAGTTAACAGGAAGAAAATGACATCTCTTGAGAATGGCAAATATATTAATAAAATAGATATCTAAAATGATAAGCATTAATTGACTTTTGAAACCTCCTGTCTTCTTCACTGAAAGAGCCCAGATGATTAGCAAGGAATTGATGTAACATCTAGAAAGTCAAAGTAAGGATAAAGTAATAACATCTACTAAAATTAGTTTGGTTAACAGTGATTCCACGTGGTACTTTCTGCATAATTATGAACAGGTATTGTCAAAGATTTATATTCTTGTGGTCAGTTTGCACTGGCTGATCAGGACTTACCACTGATATACCCTGTAAGTAAGTTTGTAAACTCAGGATTTTTTCCACATTTAAATATGGCTCATTTGGATTTGTCCATAAATTAGTTCACGTGGGATTTTGATTTAAAAGTATATCAGGCATAATACTAGACATTTACCTTTGGCCAGTACTCTTGCCTGATTTGAAAGCTATATCCACATTTCTCATCTCATTCTTTTCAGTGCTTTGAAATCTATTTCTAAAGTTTAAAATTTAAGAATCTGGAATATAAGGAATCCAATGTATAATTAAAAGTTTCTAACTATCAATGTTCTACAAACTTTTCCTGAATTTTCCTTGCATAAAATGAACTGTGTATTCTTCTGTATATAATGCCAGGTAGGAACTGTTGTATTATGCAAGCATAAGAAGATAACAGTTAAGTTTTTGGTCAATATGAACAAATAAGCTATTAATTCATTATGTAAATTACGTTCACATCTGGAATAGCCATTTTGGTAAATATGAGTCATCATACACAAACTCATAAGCAGGAAATATTTTTGTTAGAATAGCAATAAGGAATAATTTCCATTGCTGAGTGAGTGAAAACCCATAAATGGGGTGATTTGTTATTGTAGAAGTAGAAAGATTTGCTCCTGACTGGGAGAAATGAGACTACTAAATCTTCAGGGATACATCATTCTTTTGTATTTGCTTTGTTAGCGTGAAGTTTCTTGAATCACTTTCAGGAAATCTTCTTTTCTACACATAACTCAAATCTAAAAAAAGTTTGACTTGATGCCTAGAAAGCAATTTAGCAAGCAATTTAGTTTTTGAAGGGAGTACTAAAGTTTCCTATAGCTTTTGTTCTCAAGAACAGAAAGAAGCCAAGTGGAAGACTGTCACATTTAGTTTCCAAAGAGCACTCTTCAATGTTCTGCAAGGCAAAAAACAACCTAGCAGTGAAATGATGGAGAAGGGAGTTAAAGACCTTCTTCTTTTTTTCCATGTCTGTAATTTTTTTTTAGCTTAAGCTTCATTATTGCGTTGTTGATTGGATGTCATGGAAAGAAATTTCTCTAAGCTGCCAAAGCTCAGAAAGAGAAAATGACTAGAAAGAAGAGAAATACATCTGATACCTAGACAGAGGGATTTCAAATTGAGGATAATACCACAATAATTTAAAGATAATTCTGTAGACAGGAACAAAGAGATTTTAAAGATAATTGGATTTTTTTCTTACTGTCTGACAAAGCAATCTGATAGCATTTTAAGTCCCCAAATGTCAGGTGTGTTAACAGTTGCCTAAAGCAAGTCTGATAGCATGGAGAGTCAGTCCCATAATATAAAGAGTCTGACTGAACAGATAATTCTTATTTTTGAGGGTTTAGTTCTAATCGTCTAACTTTTGATTCACTGAATAATATCTTAAGACGAAATTTAAATGTATCACCAGATTTCAACCACCTGGTTTATCTTGTTTTGAGAAGAAATACTTTGGATAAAGTAAGAATAAAAATATTCTGTAGATCTAATAATATTAATTATTGGAATTTTATTAACTGTAAAGATAGAAACAAATTCCCAAATTTCAACAGCTTCACAAAACTACTTACTAATGTCGCTAGTATGTAAACCCATATTTTAGGTAGGTCTTAACAAGCTCCTTGTACTGAAAAGCCTCACTTCTGTTGCATATATTTCCAAATCTAGAAGAAAAGGAACAGCTAATGACCCTTCAGCATCAATGTACAGAAGACTGTAAATCTGCTCCATTGTGATGAGACACCACCTGAAGTACTACATCCATCTCTATGGCCCCTGACACAAGAAAGGGATGGGTCTGTTGGACTGAGTCCAGAGGAAGTCCACAAAGATGGTCGAAGGGATGGAGCAGCTCTCCTACAAAGACAGGCTGAGAATGCTGGGACTGTTCAGCCTACAGGAAGCTTCAGGGTAACCTTTCTAGCAGCCTTCCAGTACATAAGGGGTGCTTACAAGAGAACTCTATTGACAAGAGTAAGTAGCGAACAGGACAAGGATTAATAGCTTAGAACTGAAAGAAGATAGGGTTAGTTTAGATATTAGGAGGACATTTCTTTACTTTGAGGGTGGTGAGGCTTGCTTAAATGTCAAAGAGCTATCAAATAAATCTCAAAATTTAATAATATCATCATTGAATTAAAGCAGAAAACTTTTTATATTGGAAAGTTAAAAAGCAAAGCAAGGAAAACATTAGGTCAAATAATGAAATGGCTCTCCTGTCTCACATAAAGTGGAAAACAACAGTATGATTAACAAGAACATAAATATTGCAGGGCAGAAAAGGTTCAAAGGTGCATTACAGGCACATAGGACAGGATGTTTTAAATGTTTAAAAAGAAGAAAATTACATCTTGCAGCTCCACACAAGATGTAACTTTATCCTTATTTGTCTCCTCACCTATCCATGATTACATGGTGTGCTCCATTGTCCCTTATCATGGGTGACCAGTGTACTGCTGTTTGCTTTAGGCACAGCACAACAATGCATCACTATAAAGGTACTTGGGAAAAAAACAGTCTGTGAGATTTCAAAAGATTTCCAAATATAGGAAAAAAAAAAAGAAAAAAAAAGCGGTAGAATAATGAAGACAATAGGAACCTTGAAAGATACTTATTCATTGAATAAAATGTTAATAGTTATTCACAAATTGCTTCTTAATAAATCAGAAAAATAGTGCTCAAGGAAATGCCAAGTGGCTTTCTGTCCATCCATTAAAACTGCACCCTTTAATTAAACCAATAAACCAGCAGGTAATATTATCTTCTACAGACTTTAATGTGGGTTTTGCAAGTAAAATAGAAGACTTACATCCACTTATGCACTAATGCTATTGCATTAAAAATTATTACCTTTCTTTTAAGGAACTGGTCATGTTGTTTATTGAAAGAAATAAATCCACTTTACTTTCATTACTTGACATTTAAAAATTCTTGAAATCTTAATAGTTAAGGAGTCATAGACCAGATTGAGAAACACTGCACCTTGTCTCACTTTTTCTGTCTGAATGGTCTCTTTATGTCCTAACTATTCTTCAAAACATGCCAATTCACTGGATTTATTCTTCCTCCAGGCCTTGTATGGTTAGCTGGGGGAGTGCAGGTAATGGAGGATTATACTGTGCATCTTTTAAGCGCAGTCAGTGAAACAAGAGAAAGGAAGCAGGCTGTCACAGAAAACGTTACAATCTCACCAAAGAAACCCAGGTCTGGGGAGAAAGCAATCCCACCACCATGTGCGTCATTCCAGATAATCCCTGAAGATGGTGATGACTTCTTGAAAATCACTTCGGTTCTTTAAAGAACCAGTGAAAGGTTGAACATAACATCCAAAAATAAGAGTAACTAATTGAAGGTTATGCATTAAAATAATAATTGTTCTATTAATTTCTGTATTAATTAGATCACGTGTTGTTAAATCATTAATTGGTATAATTTGTGTCTCTGTGTATAGGATGTGTTTCCTTTTTCTCAGAACAATAATCGGATTTAAAATAATTGAAAATGTGGAATGGTAGATACACAAAATCTCCTGGATGACATATCAGATTTCAAATTAGTGACATAATATTTCCATTATTGATAGTTTTGAATTTCTGTTTCTGTTTTGATCCTGTAAGAAATAAAAAAAAAAAAAAAGCCAGACCCACCATTGTTCTTATCTCATAAAAAAGTAGGATTTTTAGAAGTTATTTTTTATTTCAGAAATTATCGAAGGAAAAAGCACTCTTCCTTTACACCAGCTCTGATTAGCATAAGTAAGCAACAAGAATCTAGTAAACTGTCCAATAATCTTTATATACTAAAGCTGGAAACACTAATGATTTATGAAGAGAATGGGTGAGACTATCTTATAATGTTGATTCAGTCCATGACTATACTTTTAAAAGGGAATCTTGAAATTGTCCTATTTACTGAGGTCTTAGTTTGATTCAGACAGTAGTTTTCAATATGAGTGGGTTAACTGGATGATGAGCTCCAATAATTCCTCTGATGACCCCACTTTTTAATGAATGTTCAGTCTAAGACAAAGATTTAAATGTTTGCCATAACTAAAACTCTGGAAATGCATAGGGTGCAGAAAATGGAGTCCTCAAAATTCTGTTTGTCTACAACCACTTTTATTGTGCCACAATATATGCTAATTTAGATCTAGCAATGTTGCACAAGATGTTGTTGCAAAAATATGTCCATAAAACACTATAAAGCAGGTTTTTCCCTAAGCTTTTAAATAAATATGTTATATTAAAAAAAAAAAAATGTGCCAGAGCTCATCTGCTATATAACTGTCAACTCTACAAAAATTATCATAACATTGACCTTGCAGACCTTCTCTGAATGAAAATTTAGTTAATCATATTGCGGGCAGCCTAAGATACCATTGTACTTTTTCATAAATTTAAGTTTCACTGAAACATGAGAACATTCTTATTCATTTCCTGAAAGTCTTCATCTGTTTTAGGAGAATTAGTTGATTAACAGAAATACTGACGGTCAGTCACCACATGGTAAAATTTACAAAGAATAATTTTCTAATATTACTACCCACAACAATAGCTGGAAACCACCAGATTTAAGTTTGTATGGGTTATCATTTGGGAGGTGGAGATATCATAATATTTTTCATAAAAAACCTAAAGGGAATTATTGTATTGATTTCAATTTTATTCACGCAGAAGAATAATCTTTCATTTTCAATATTATTCCCGTGAATCTCATTTTAATTAGAACCTTAAAATATAATAGCCTGCTCCATAAAACATAAAAAAATTCACTGAATTTCCCATTTTTGGATTCCAAAGGATGGGTTTCATGAACAAATATAACTCAAACTTAACACTTTTGAAAGTCTCCCTTCCACTCTGTAGTTGGAAATATAATAATTAGCCTTTTTTTTTTCTTTTTTAATGCAAGACTCTAGAAAAATCATATGTACAAAAACAGTTAAAGACCTTTTAAATATATTCTCTATGATATATATTTCAGCTTTAAGTCATGTTAATGGAAACTACAACACATAGCATAAGGGAAATCCTAAGGAAAATTCGATTAGTTGCCTAAAGTAAGACCATAAGAAAAAATAAGTATGGGTGTATTTCTGATCTGTGGGAAGTTTTTTGAAGTAGAGATGTATAGATTGTAGGACTGCTCTGAACCTATTGCTCAAAACTGAGAGTGAATCCCTACAAATATTCTTTAAGAAGATATACATTTTGTGTATTTTTTTTCTTTTTCCCTTCAAGTATAGAATGTTTTCCTTCAGCTGCAAGATCCATTGCTTCAGAAGTATGAAAAAGATCAAATTCCATTTTAGCCTTGTGACCTTCAAATTTTCAACTCTAATTTTCCTATTCCCATGTGGATTTCCTAATCACCAGCACATGGTCTATGAGAAATCATGCATCATAGCTTCTGCTTTAGCTGATTCATGGTAAGGTAAAGAACAAAATCAGTAGAGCATAGACATAGTGGTTGGCTAGAGGTTCTGGTTCCTGCTATAGAGTTAATAGTGCTAATTTAAGTGTTCTGGCTCAAAAAACAAATCTAGAAAAAATTAACAGTGAAAAATTCTTTTTCTTTTAGCACTGAAAGTTAATGTATTCCATACCTTCAAGCTGATGCAGAATAAGCACCTTTCTGGAAAAGTGTGAGAATGGTAGAATGGTGATTTTTCCATGATTATTTGTCTTAAATTTGTCTTAAAGAACTTTGGAATCTCATTTATGTTATCCAGCTCTAACCTAGAAGGTCTCTCATGGCCAAGACCTTGAGCATGGGGACACAGTACCTACAATTGTCATCATCATAGAATCATAGCATCGTAGAATAATTTGGATTGAAGGGACCTTTGAAGGTCATCTAGTCCAAACATCCTGCAAGGAGCAGAGGTATCGTCAAAGCTCTATCCAACCTGGCCTTGAAAGTTTCCAGGGTTCCCATGGGCCCACTGCTTGACACATCCTTCAGGTTGTGTTGACAGCACCATGCAAGTTTGTGTCATCTGAAAACTTGCTGAGTCTTCTAGGTTATAAGCATGTACATAGCCCAAAAATAAACTGTGGGCAAAGTGGATTCTTATATTCAGTTGAGTGTGTCAGTTTTATGCCTGTGGAGCTGGAAAAAAAAGGTGAAAGTATAAAAAATATCTCTGGAGAATATTGTCAGAAAAACTGGAAATCAAGACCTTCTGATAAAGCCAAAGGAGTTGAAATAAAGGAAAAGTCAGAAAATATTTGTCAGGTCCAGGGCCAACATCACTGGAGCTTTTACATTATTATAACTATTTTAAGACATGTAGGATTATGTCGGGTTTTCATTTAATTCCAGGATTCAATTTAAGCTAGCAAATAGCTTTAAAGATAATATCTAAACTTACTTTTCTTTGTAATAATCTTCAGCAAGTAACACAAATAGCATTAGGTGGTCTGTATAGTTTTCAGTAGGAGAAGGTGAGACACGTTATGAAAACAGTTAAGATCATCTGGAAAATATATTATATGTTATCTTGACAAGGAATTTATGATGTGATCAAAGAGAAGCAAATTGTAATCAATGATATTGTAACACTGATGATTTACATTGATTCATATGTCAAAACAAGTTCTCAGCAAATAATGAGTCATATTCATGTCAATCATTTTTTCTTCCTTTCCCTGATTGTAATTCCTCAACTGCAAAAGCAAACTGCATTACAACAACCAAAGATATTCCTGTTCCTTATCCAATATAGAATAGAGGTGAATGAATGAATCATCAAATCAACTTATTTCTGAAGAATAAATGATGGACAGGGTTAAATTTTACTTTAAATTTGTGTATCTTACACAAAACTTGTGCATGTGATTTAAGTCAAAATTAACATATGCTCTTGAAGTACATTATTGAATCACAATACCAAATATTGCTACAGTTGAAATGCAGCAGTCTTTGGATCGAAGTGAAAAGAAACAAGTCATCTCTAAATCTTCAGGTGGCAGATGAATTGTAAGGGATTGGTAAAAAGTAAGTAGACAAATTATGTGTTGTGAGGGGTTTTTGTGGAAACAGTGGGTATTAAGGAAAACTTCAAGATAAGGCTTTGGCAGTTTCAAAGGTTATTTATGAATTGAAAAAGAAACACATAAAACTTGATAATGTTACTATTCCACTTTGTAGCTTAGTTTTCTGCTCAAAATCAGGATTTAGAAAATGCTACAATGCCTGGCTGAAACTTTGTAGTAGGTCTGGCTGAGGTGAAGTTAATTTTCCCCATAGCATCCCTCATAGTGCTGTGCTTTGGATTGGTAGTTAGAAAGGTGATCATAACACATCTGTGTTTTGGCTACTGCTGGGCAGTGCTTGCACAGCACTGAGCTGTCTCTCCAGCATTTTCCCCTTACTAGTAGACTGGGACTGAGCAAGTTCTTAGGAGGAGACATAGTCAGGACAGCTGACCCAAAGAGATATTGCATACCATATGGTGTCTGCTCAGCAATATAAGCTAAGGGGGCTGGGTGGAGGGGTGTGGGGTGCACTGTTATGTGTACTAAGTGCTATTTCCTAAGAATCAGATGGATATCAACTGCTTATGGGAAGTAGAGAATAGACCTAGAGAATAAATATCTTACTTTCCTTTGATTCTGCACTTGGTCTTTGTTTTTTTCTTTTTCAGTAGCTTTTACCTTAACCCACAAGGTTTTTTTTACATCTTATTTTCTTCCCCTCGTCCTTCTGAGGAGGATAGTGATGGAGCAGCCTGGTAGGTATGAGGAGTTCAGACAAGGTCAACCTATCACAAATCTCTAGTTAGTATCAGAATAAACACCAATGTATCACATTTTTAAACTTCAAGAAACACAGAACTGTAGTTTCAGTTTGTTTTTCTTCCAAGTACGTATGCTTCAATCTCAATAGTGACTCTACCTGTGCACCAAAGGCAGTATAAAATCTTTAGGTCTAGATTTTCAAACATAGATGAAAAGGTCAAGACCATTTTATGCACAAAATAATTGTCAGAAAACATGAATTTCAAAAAAGGTCTTGGTATTCTATTTGTCAGTTTCTCTTTTTAAGGAAATTTTTAATGGGTACTGGTTTACTATCATAAATGTACTAAATATTAAGTATTTTCTAGGTCCAGCACTGACAGTATATTCTCAGAGTACCACACCTGTTTATAAGTAAATACTGTAAAATAGTATGTAAAATATGTGATGATGGGTATCTACTCACTACAGCGGTGATTCTCAACAGTCCAGGACTGCAAGATTCTTCCAAGTCCTGGTCCTGGGATTTACAGCACAAAATTCACCTTACTCCAAGCAGAATCGAGGCCTTCTCAGTTCTTAATAATATCTTACAGAAAAGAAATTTTTCTCTTTGAAGACACTAAGGTTCTCAGGGTCAAACTATTTAAATCATAAGGGTTACATATTCACCCTTAGGGTCATCACCTTGAGTTGCCAACCTGGAAAATATACCACCAAGTTGACTAGAAATTTAAGGTTAGGGACAAATCATAGAATCAAAGAATGGTTTGGCTTGGAAGGGACTTAAAGATCATCTAGTGTGAAGCTTCTCGCCATGGGCAGGAACACCTTCCACAAGACCAAGTTACTCTAAGCCCCCTCCAACCTGACCTTGAACACTTCCAGGGAAGGGGTATCCAGAACTTCCCTGGGAAACCTGTTGCGGTGCCTCATCATCCTCACAGTAAAGAATTTCTTCTTAATATCTATATGTACTTTTTTTTTTTTCATTTTAAAGCCATTACTCCTTGTACTATCACTAAATGGTGTTGTAAAACAACCCTCTCCAGTTTTCATGTAGGTCTCCTTGTTTCACTTGAAGGGAGGTAGAAAAGAGGCTTCCCAAGGAACAGATGACTACCACAGTCCTCTCGCAGTAGAATGCTTTTGGCAGCTCACCCCTTCCTTAGCCAGCTCAACTACAGTTCTGCTCCAACTGGACCTTCTGTAACTTGTGTCCTTCTTCAGAGAGGGGTTAGGGCAAAAGGAAATGGGGGTTATGGTTACTTCGTAACAGTTCCTCTCTGCTGCTTCTTCCTCTTCATATTCTTTACCTGCTCCAGTGTATGTTGTCACCTTGAGCTGAAACCCTCAGGAAAAAAACTGCTCACTCATGGATTCACCAAGGGCCACAGTTCCTGTCAAGACAATTTCATCCAGCATAGTCTTTCCATGGGCCACAGTTCCTTGAGCAAATACCTGTCTGCACCACTGTGGTCTCTCCACAGACTGCAGGGAAATGCCTCCTCTGACTACTGAAATACCTCCTCTCCATTCCTTCATCTCTGACCTTGGTATCTGAAGGATTGTTTCTCTTGGTAAAGAGCTGCAAGGGGGAGAGGAGGTACTTCATTGTGATGACAATTAGGAGCCTCAACAAGGCTTCACCCTTATTTGCCTTAGGAGCTCCCTCTAAGCAGTGACTATCACCCTCAGTCCACACCTGAGCTACAATTCAGCTGTGTTACAGCCATGTCTGGGACTACTCATGTGCTTCATTGATCTGCACTCTGACTTGAGATGGGCTTCTCACCACAGATGTGTTCCATACTCTGGATGGAATTCCCCTGTCTGCCTCCCTGAGGAGGCTCCCCTTGGTGGCAGCACCTTCCCTGCTGAACCAAGCATCCACCACAGCATCTGGCCCCCAAGGAGCATCCAGCCTGCACTACACAGTTTGCATATTATTGCATACATATAAAAAAAGGTGCATTTTACCTGCATACTGAGTTTTGTGTTCCAGCAAAGAAACAGATACAACAGACACCCTAAGTGCAAAGTTAAATGTGATGCTAGACTGCTCTGTGTAGATTTTTGAGGTAGGTGTTCCAGAAAAGCTGCGTTTCCCCACACATTTTCTAAGCAGTCAAAAGTCCATTCAGGCTGAATTACCCACCAACTTTATGGGTTCTTGGTATGTACCTTGATGGAGTCCATTTAGACTTAGTTAAAGACCCATCATTGTCCTGGGAAAGCAAAATGACAGTCAAATGACATTGTTAGAATGGAAAAAACAAAAAGGGAAGGTACTCCAACAAGGCAGTCCCATTGTTTACTTGAGTATGAGAAGCTCTCAGTTTTTATGATTTTATGTTTTTCCGCTAGTAGAATAAAATTTCATGTCTATATATTTTACTTGCTGTAAAAGGAGTTCCCTTTCAGTTATGGATGGGGGCAACAGGGAATCCATGGCTTGGGCTGGAGAATTTTAAGACATTTAATGTGTCAGTTTTACTATCGTTCATTCTATTTCTATGAATATACACT
>NW_020955929.1:319529-321065 GCF_003031625.1 Empidonax traillii
AATACAAGGGGGCTATTTGGTTTCCTATCTCTGTCTACCAGCTCCAGAGGCCAGTTGCCTTGAGGGCCACCTGTCTTACTGGTAAAAACTGAGGCAAAGTAGGTGTTAAGTACCTCAGCCTTCTCCTCATCTCTATTAACTATGTTTCCCTCCAAGTCCATCAAAGAATGGAGGTTTTCTTTGCCCCTCATTTTGTTATTCATGTATTTATAGAAGGACTTTTTGTTATCCTTAACAGAAGTGGCCAATTTAACTTCAAATTGCGCTTTTGCATCCCTGATTTTTTTTCTGTATGACCTAGCTGTCTTCCTGAATTCTTCATAAGTAGCCAGCCCTTTCTTCCATAGTTGGTAAACTCTCTTTTTATCCCTGATTTCCTTCAGAATCCCCCTGTTTAACCAAGCTGGTTGTCTTCCCCGCCGGTTTGCCTTTTGGTACACTGGTACGACCTGTTCCTGTGCACTCAAAACTTCCTGCTTGAAGCACATCCATCCCTCCTGAACTCCCTTGTTTTTAAGGGTTGTTTCCCAGGGTATGCTCTGGACTAGACTTTTGAATAGGTCAAAATCTGCCCTCTGGAAGTCCAGCATAGAGGTTTTATTGTTGGCTCTCCTTGAACCTCTGAGTATTGAAAATTCTATTATTTCGTGGTCACTATTTCCCAGGCGACCTTCAAACACTACATCTCCCACCAGCCCCTCTCTGTTTATAAACAGCAGGTCTAGCGGGGCCTTACCCCTGGTAGGTTCATTTACCAGTTGATGAAGGAAATTGTCCTCTATACACTCCAGGAACCTCTTAGACTGCCTCTTCTCTGCAGTATTGAGCTCCCAGCAGATGTCCGGCAGGTTAAAGTCACCCACAAGGACAAGGGCTGACGATTTCGAGACATCCGCCAGCTGCTTGTAGAATAATTCATCCCCTTCATCATCCTGGTAGGGTATGGTTACTTGTGCTTTTGCTAAGATGTCTCTTAACATCGATGGCTTATCATCCTTTAAGTTAGGGTTGCCAGAGGTAAAAAAACCCTAACAAAAGTAGATGGTAATTGAGCTCTAACTTCAGAGGTTAATAAATCTCAACATGGCTTTTATAATATGTATACACTGATTACTTATGTATATATATCAGAATACTTATGATAACTATTTCTGTCTTTCTGGAAGAAGAGTGAAAAGATAAAACAAAGCATTTAGTGATGCCATCCAAAGTGAGATGATGAGAGGAAATCAGAAGACATGAATTGACAAAGATTTGGAGGTCAGAAGAAAAACAAGATGGGAACTTCCCATAGTCCAAGATGTTTTTATTAGAGAATGAAATAAGGCACAGTTTTTTTTGGTTTTTTTTTTTTTTTTTTTTTTCTATATTAGTGTTTAAACTCCAAAAATATTAACTGTGAGGCCTTGGTATCCCTCATTTTCTCTTCTGCCTCCCTTTGTACCAAAAACATAAGGAAACATGTTTCCTCACTGCAGAGACAGTAATTCAAACAATGTATCAGAGAGCAGTGAAAAAACCGCCAAACAACACAAC